>NW_006239434.1:311986-339400 GCF_000226075.1 Solanum tuberosum
TTGATTCAAAAGAAGGAATTTTGAACTATGTTTGAATTTAGGGTTCTTGATTCAGATTTTTGGGTGAAAATTTAGGGGTTTTGTTCATTAGGGTCGGGTGGGTGGGTTATGTGAAGGGAATGGAAATATAACCGTTGGGTTAGATTTTTTTAATTAAAAAAATAAATAAAAATGACTTTATTAGCGTGTTGACGCGCTCAACTATGTGGAGCGAAACGCGCCCTGGGTTGGGTGACGGAAGGGGGAAATAAATATACTTTTATGTACTTAAGGTGTGTAATAGGTCACTCCATTAGTTAAAGTGTGTAAATGACTTTTGGGTATACGTTTAGGGGGCAATTTATGCCTTTTGCCAACTGTTAGCATACTTTGATATGACGTTCAGCAGAAAATCTGAATTTGGAATTTATTAGAGTTCTTTCTGCCAAATCTCTGATATACAACTTGCAGGATCAAAACCAGCAGAATTTGGACCTATGCAATCGCACGTCATCAAGAAAGAAGCTGGGGAGGTGTGGTCTTAATTTTATACACACTATCAATCGACCCTTTGAATTCCAAAATTTTAGATTTAAACAGAAGAGAAACATATTGTTAAAATAAGTATTGTAAATAATTAGCTGGTTAGTGAGTTTGTTAAGTCAGTTAGAGGTTGTTTAATTACTGCTGATTAGTTAGACATTGTGTATAAATAGTGACTCATTGTGTATGATGAACTAAGTCGGTTAAATCAATTCACTGTTATATTCCCCTTTCTTCTTCCTTCTTTCTGCAAACTGCTCTCAAATAGCTAGATGATAACATTCAACATGGTATCAGAGCTACAGGCTATTACGGAGATCTAGCTAATACAGAGAGCACAAATTCCACTGTAAAATTGGAAGAACAGTTGAACGCCGACCCTAGATTTTTTCTGCAAAACAGCTCACCGGAGAAGAACGAAGAATGGTGAATACAGTCGAGTCATCGGAGGAGCAGAATACTCCAAATCGAGAGCAAATTCACAAGTTTACTGACATTCATCCCAGAAATCCTCTGTACCTTCATCCGTCTGATACTCCAGGTAGCATTTTAGTCTCTCAACAGCTTACTGGTATTGAAAACTATATTGGTTGGAGTAATTCTATGAAAGTAGCACTTTTAGCAAAAAATAAAATTGGATTCATTGATGGAAAGTGTCGCAAGGTTGATTACAAAGGAGATCTAGAACATGAGTGGGAGAGGTGTAATGCCTTTGTATTATCGTGGATTACCAATTCAGTTTCGAAAGAACTGGCAAATGGATTGATGTTTTCATCTAACGCACATAGTGTCTGGAAGGATCTAAAGGAGAGATTTGATAAAAGCAATTTGACTAGAATATATCAACTGCATCGTGAAATCAGCACCATGAGTCAAGGCACCTTTACTGTTTCTGAATATTATTCTAGATTGAGAAACCTTTGGGACGAATATGTGTCACTAGTTCCTTTACCGGCATGTGAATGTGACAAATATAGAGTTTATGCAGAACATATGGAGAGACAAAAACTTATGCAGTTTTTAATGGGACTTAGTGATAGCTTCGCTCAGTCGAGAAGCCAGATTCTTATGACTATTCCTAGTCCAAGCTTGAATCAAGCTTACAATATGATGATGCAAGATGAGAGCCAAAAAATGCAGTCTAGCTTGATATCTAACTGTGTGTTGCTTTTGAAAAAATTGGATGTTCATGATCCTACTGTTTTAGCTTCAGTACAAAGCAACAAATTCCAACCAAACACAGGAGGATTATACTGTGATCATTGTCATCTAAGAAACCATACAAGAGCTAATTGTTATAGGTTGATTGGCTATCCACAAAATTACAAGTTCCAAAGGAAGAAAGGTGTTGATGATAGGGGCTACAGGGGACAGAACTATGCTAATAATAGAGTGCAGAATTCTGAGGGTAATAGAAGAGCTCAGGTCAATAATGTGAATTGTGTTGAAGGCCTTGACATGGGAAGAAACCCTGCTCCTGACATTCCACATTTTCAACCTGCACCATGTTTTACTGCTGATCAATACAATCATTTGATGAAATTAATTGATAAAGAATCTTCATCACAGGAGCCTGTTGCCAACATGGCAGGTATACATCATAACCTTTCCTCAACATTCAGTACATTCAATGCTTGTTTTCCTACAGGTGATGATGCAACTCCTTGGATTATGGACACTGGAGCTACTCATCATATGGTCTCTAGTTTGGATACACTACTTCATCCAACTCTTGTTTCTTCAAACTCTAACCAAGTACATTTGCCAAATGGTCAAACCACCCTAGTCACTCACACTGGATCTGCTTCACTTTTTGCCAATACTGAAGTGAAAAATGTCCTTTATCTTCCTCATTTTACTTACAATCTATTATCCATTTCCAAACTCACAAAGGAATTGAATTGTTGTGTCTGTTTCTATCCTGATTTCTGTCTTTTTCAGGACCTCTGCAATGGCAAGGTGAGAGGGATTGGTAAGGAAGCAGGAGGTCTCTACATACTTCCATCTACCAAGAAACCATCACCTGCCACTGTACTCCAACATTCTTCTGCATTACATGCCTCATCTTCTTTACCAGATGTAGCTTCCATCTGGCATCAAAGACTTGGTCATGCTCCTAATACTGTACTGCAGAAGATTGCATCTCTGAAGCCTCATATGCATAGCTCAGTTTTTTCTTCTTGTCCTATATGTCCTCTTGCAAGACAAACTAGACTCCCTTTTCCCTCTAGTACTCAGAAAACTGTATCCCCTTTTGAACTACTTCACATGGATGTTTGGGGACCCTATAAGCAATGCACTTATAATGGTCATAGATTTTTCCTTACTATTGTTGATGACTATTCTAGAATGACTTGGATTTTCCTGTTATGATTCAAAAACAACTACATAATGATATGTTGTTCAAGTTGGGAATGCTGGACATATTCCATCACCCAACTTGAGGGGGAGTGTTAAAATAAAGTATTGTAAATAATTAGCTGGTTAGTGAGTTTGTTAAGTCAGTTAGAGGTTGTTTAATTACTGCTGATTAGTTAGACATTGTGTATAAATAGTGACTCATTGTGTATGATGAACTAAGTCGGTTAAATCAATTCACTGTTATATTCCCCTTTCTTCTTCCTTCTTTCTGCAAACTGCTCTCAAATGGCTAGATGATAACATTCAACACATATATATTATCAATCACTGTTTAGATAACAATATTATAACTATGTACCTTGCATTTTTTTTGTCGTGTGATTAAAATAATCTATAATAATAATAATAAAAGTGGTCCTACATGTTAAGGATCATTATCAATAGCAAAGAAGGAAACTGATTGTGCAAAGTAAGACAGTCATCAAGATACATTCAGAACAAAATTTGTCAAATAATTTATTACAAATACTCTTGTGTTATAATTTTCTGTAGGAAAAGGATCTTAAAGTAGAGCGTGAAATCAGCACGTTAGTGGTTACGAGGAAGCTGGTGAAGTTCACAATTGAACAGATCAATTCATTCATTCCTGACAAAAGGGTGGTAGGACCAGCTGGGGAACGGTGTATGAAGGGTTCATTGGGGGATTGTCTGGACTTTCCAGTGATTTGAATGGGGAAAGAGTTGCTGTCAAGGTGGGAAACTATTTCTGTGAGGAAAAAGAGTTTTCTACCGATGAGAACTACATTCAGTGGAAGGTAATCCTAAATTCTACCGTGTTTGTTTATGTTCTTCTTTCTTTATATAAACTAATTAGTCTTATCTTTTTTTTAGACTGAGATTATGCTACTGTCTGAGATAAAACATGGGGGTGTCATCAAATTGGTCGGTGTTTGCCGTACCAATCTAGGTTTATACCTGGTTTATCCCTTCTATGAGAGGGGAGATCTCCAGAAAAGCATTGAAGGTAAATTCTTTTAAGTTTTAATATTACTGTGTAAACTGAGTTTATAAAACTGCAAATCAATTGTTTTTTTTTTTGAGAACTTGATATTTAAAGCCACATGTGGGGTTGATTACTATAAAATTCCTTCCTTCATGGGGTTGTGTGCTAGATTGGTTCATGGCTTACTCACTTTCATCTTTTTTTCCGTATCATATCCCAACTACGTTTAGTAATTAGATCACACTCTTGATTATATTAGGAGTTTTCCATTTCCACCTAATTGATCAAAAGTTGTCAGTAGATGGACTATTGTACACAGATAATTTTCCTTGTTAATACAATACAGATGCTTCTTCTCCAACAATAAGTTTGGTTTGTTCTCTTCTTTCATATCGCCTAATCCTGTCCCACTTTACAGTTTTAGATTGGGAGAGAGCATTAAATGTTATCACGAAAGTTGCTGAGGCACTCAGGGTTTTGCATATGCTTATGGTCGTATGCAGGGGCTTGAAGCCCGCTGACATATTGTTGGATCAAAACTGGAACCCTGTATTGACAGATTTTGGGCGAATGAAGATGTATGGAGATGCTTTAAGTGGATCTCGTAAATTCGATAATGAAAACTTCATCTTTTCAGGTATTGAGAATAAGATTTTCATTGTTTAGCAAAAAAATTTCAGAATTCAGTTTCATTCTATACAATTCAATTATTTAATAGGCTGTTCGTTTTCTCAGGACATTAGGACCATGTCTTTCACTATGACTATTACTGTCTGTGTTTTTTGATGCTCCAAGTGTTGATGAAGGAGAAGGAAGCTGACTTTAAAGTCACTGTGCCAAAGGAGAGGAGAATCATGCACCTGGATTTTGATTCTCATTCGTGTAACTATTCATCCGAACTTTTAGAGCAGGCACTGAAACTCAAGAAACAGAATTCTCATGCTGTCCATTTGGATTTCTTGAAGACGGGTGGATGTAAGGTGATCGTTGCAAGAAAAGTAACAGATTTGGCATTTCAATGTTTAGACGAAGGGGGCGTAAAGCGGCCCACGGCGGAAGAAGTGGTAGAAAGACTCAATAAGATTGTCAATCCACCGCCTGCTCACGGTGGAAGTAGTAGTAAATCGTCCAAGTGACAGTGCTGAAATTACCCTGTGACCTTGTTTGAACTGTTCTCTCTGGTTCAGTCATTTTCCCAAACTTTATATTGATCTTTGCTTTTGTTCATCTGTAATTGTTTACCTTCGATCTTAAAATGTAAGCGTTTGATCAAGTTAGTAATTGAAATATTTGTGGATAAAAAGTAAATGTGTCAAGCATCGGTAATTGGAAGTTTTTGCCAAAGTATATATACTTGTGAGATCAGCAATCAAAGTAAAAATAGGACATGTTCATTCAGACGACCCTACAAGGTGTAAAGAAACTAACGGACAAGAGATTATTGTGAAGTATGTAGTAGGGTCTACTCCCTTGTATTTAAAGATTCAAGATTAGTAGTATCACATTATCAGCTTTACACCTTTATGAGCTAGCTTAGCTTGAATTATTGACACATTTCCAACCAGCAGAGTGTTTAGCAGAGAGAGAGATTACTACTCTGTAGAATTTGATCTTCAACCAGAGGCATCATCATCATTCGAGATGCTAATTAATTTTACATTTAAGAAGCAATGCATGCCAGAATTACCAAATATGTGAATACACTGAGCATTTTTTTTACTTGAATGAATCAAAGTGTTAAGGTATTACATTCCCCATAGACAACAAAAGGCAATGCACTGGAAATACTAATTGCTGTTAGCTTAAACAAAGTAGTAATTTAAAACTTTTCAAAATAGCCAACTTCAGAGTTGAATTTGATTGTGCTAAACTATAAAAATGTTAATTATGACACCTTTTCTCAAGTTAAAACTAGTAGTATCTTTTTCTTAATTTTAACATTTATCTTTCTTCAACCCATATAAACTAAATATTACTTTACTCCTTGTATAATAAATGTACATCTGTGCGTAAGGCAGTCGTTCAGTCCTTATTGTGCGATTCAAGTCAATATTCATCATTCTTTTTTATTCTATTTTTTTTACCTTAAATTTTTTCATTAATAGACGCAACAAAAAATAATACTGCAATATAACCAGTATTAGAATATTACAATATAACTAGTTATTAGAATTGAGTCGTCTCAACAAGATTGGTGAGGGGATTGAATAATAATAATATTATGTGTAATTCAAAAGTGAGTTTTAAAAAAGATAGGATGTACGCAGACCTCATAAAATAAGAAGGTAAATAAATAATAATACAAATTTTTAATAATAAAAATATAATATAAGTTACAATAATAAAATCTGACTAAAGAATTTGAGAAGTTTGTGTAATAATATCGAAATAAAACTTTATATAATGATAAGATTGGCAAATTGCAGTGCTTGAAATTGGAATAAGACCCCATTTTTTTTTTTTTTTGTATAAGCAGACAACAATAGATTTTGCTTAATATACTATTTAGAATATACAGTAATAAAAGAATAAAAAGACTTAGGTAAAACATTATTGTATTTTCTACCCAAGAATGAGATTTGTTTATTGTTATTAAAAATTATTATTAATAATAATAGGTAAATAGAGATCCCTTTATTAGGGTTCCTACCTACTTGCAATCTTTGAAGTATATACAGAGAGGATGAAAGAAGGTGCTGGAATATGCTGCCCAGTTTTCAACTCAGGTAAGTAATTTTTGTTGGGCATAATTATGTGTGTTCGGATGGATGATCCATTCACCCTTAGATGTCTCAAATTCCTAACAGGAAATCATTGTCTTTTAATTGGGCTTTACGCAAATAAGAATATCCCGCCGTTTATGTATATATTAAATCTTGAAAATCCTTAACGACGACGGGTGGCCTAACCTTGTTTGATAACGCTAATCAGGTTATAGAATTTGTTCTAATATCCAATAAATTAGCGGAAGTATATAAAGTTGTTCAAAGACCAACTGAATTTTGTTATAATAAATAAATAAAGACTCAGTTTCTACTAAGTATTATCATATAGTTTCCCCTTTCATTATATTTTAGGCCAAAGACGGACTCTGCCAATTGTAACGCCCAAACTTTCTGCTGCTTTTCCATACTGGACAATATTATTCCATGTTTTCTCGAAGAGATTTATTGTTTCGTTATTAAGATGATGATGTTAAACTTTCAATTTGATTTAATTTGTGTATTTCTAACATTTTAAGTTGATTGGTACTGATGTTTTACATATATGTGTTTACTTGATTATATATATATGTCCAATCAATTGTTTTGGCTAATGAAAGATTCTTTTTAGGTACATACTTACCTAGTGGGGGAATTGCAGGAGATAGAGAAGAGAATGATAGTTTTGAAGCTATATTTGAAGCCATGAACAACATTGTTCTTCTTCCTGGAGACTTTGTAATGGCTTTTCTGTTAACACTACCGGTGAAGTCACTTTTGCGTTTTAAAAGTGTGTGTTGGTCCTGGCATGACTTAATCCTCTCCCGCCGCTTCATCAACATTCATCACGATGGAGCCAAGCGCAGCAGCAGCAGCTTGATATGTTTCTACAACAACAAGAATGTCAGTAGGAGAACAACATATAACAGCGTCTCAGTGTCTGAAGATGGAACCATTACCCCTTTATCTTTACCTCCTCCTACTCTTTATGAAAGACATAAAATTTACGTGGCAGACTCTTGTAGAGGCATGGTATGCTTTTCGTCTGGATTGTGCCCTCAATCAGTGGTGGTGTGGAACATTGCTACAAGGAACTTCAGGACTTTCCATGGCATAGTTACTAATAGAGAACCACATCCCAGAAATCATATTACAATGCGGTCTAATCGTGTGGTGATTGATCTAGCTACAGGTTTCACCTTCCTTCCCATCACCAACGAGTACAAGTTGGTTAGGGTCATTCTCTACTTTAACAATAGCGTGTATATTAGAATCACAAGGTGGAATGATAGTATGATATTCCTCCCAGCAAAGGAAATGGACATTGATTTTCCGTATAAGATCACCCAATTTGGTCGTTGTCTGAATGCAAATGATGCTATTCATTGGTTAGGGCATAAAATCGAAGGAGGAGGACCGAGTATTGTGATTGCCTTTGATATGATTGAGGACAAATTTCGAGAGATATCTACACCATTTAATATTGGGGACGCCGAATCTTGTAAATCGTACCACCGGAAGCTTTCACTACTGAATGGAAATAGACTAGCTATTTTTGGTTCATTATATAGTGACACTCCAGGTTATGATTTCTCATACACACTTTGGGCTCTGAATGACTATGGAGGTGCTTCAGAATCTTGGGCTAAGCAATACACATTTGAAACACTTTATGACCTGCAGCCCATGGGTTTTTGTTTTAATGGTGAAGTGGTCGTCATTAGAATGGACGGATCATCAGTAAAAATGGGTCTCTACGATTGCCACACCGATCAAATTAAAGATCTTCCCGTCGTTATTAACAATGAGCTGTACTACTCGTCAATCTTCGATTACAAGGAGAGTCTTGTTCCACTTCCCCGCACCATCAACAACGTTTGTTCTTTTAAAGATTGCCCTTTTCAAACATCAATCAAGAGATCGATTATTGATCCTGATGATGATGATGATGATGAATTATAGCTTGTTTAGCATATGTTAAATTTTTTAATTCAAACAACTCTAAAGATACATCATGCATTGGAAATGACTTAAAAATACGCTCCTTTCACCTTTTGCTCTAAAAATATTGTCCACCTTTGTTTTTGAATACTACTATATTTCTACATTGTTATTGATTAAATTTAGATAGATGATCAAAGGAATTAAGATTTCTTGGTCATTTATACAAATGAATATATTAAAATATTTTTTTTAAAATCTCTTATATGGTGATGAAACTAGGAGCATAAGCAACAAGAAGGAAAGCAACAGTTTCTAAAGAGAAGAATTTATGTGCATTGCGCTCTGAATGAATAAATCTTTACAAAATAATGTATATTTTAATTATGTAACAACTTAACCGACTTGTAACCAACTCTAACTAATTCTGTGACTAACTTTAACTAACTAATTAACCAGTTATTCACTGCTATTACATTAAAATTAGTTAAGTATAACGAAAGTCATTAAATTATTTTTTTAAAACAAAATAGCACAGAAATCGGTAGGAGTAAATAAAAATGATTTTTTATTCTTTATGACCAATTTTGGTTTTATCAAAAATGTGATTTAAATGTAATTTATTTCCAATCTGTTTGATTCTGAATAAAACGGTTTTTGTTTTTCAAAACTATAAATAGAGCACAGTACTACTGGTGGAGTAGAGAAAATAGAGCGAAAATAATCAGTTGAAGAATCAGTTCAAAGCATCAATGGAAAACGTGGGATCACCCTCCCCCTCCGCCGCCGACGATGGTACGCCGGGGCAACCAATCTCCTCCTCGACTCCTCCGGTGCCGTCATTTCCAGCTCCCCTCGGCACTACCGGTGTCCTTCCCGTCAATCCAACTGAAAGGCGGAAACGCGGAAGGCCGAGGAAGCATGCTACGGAGAGTTCCGCGAGCCCTGGGATGACTGCTCCTTCAACGTCTCAGGTCACCGGCAGTGGACTTTCGTCTCCTACGGCAGATGTAGCGAGCCCTGGGATGACTACTCCTTCACCGTCTAAGGTCGGCGGCGGTGGACTTTCGTCTCCGGCAGATGAAGCGGCGGTTTCTGCTGTGCCTGTGAAAAGGGGTAGGGGAAGACCGCCTGGTTCTAAAAGCAAGCAGAAAAGTGTTGGTTCGGGTAAATATATATCTGAAGTGAACTTTTATACTAGCTAGCATTGCTTTACTTTATAATTAGGGCTTCAATTCTTTATACCATATGAATATTTCTGCTCGATTTTCTGGGTTCTTGTTAAGTTTAACTAATTTTCTTCTGCAAAATCTTTTTTCCCCTGCATCGAGTTGAATTTTCTTGTGCAAAATGTTGAATAATTGCCTGCTTTATGATCATTCATACTAGTATAAGGAGATGCATTTTATTTTACTGTGTATTCTTCATAGCTAGCAATTTGGAAAAGATTTATTTTGTCCTGTTAGCATACTTTGATATGACGTTCAGCAGAAAACGTCTCATTCCCGAATCTGAATTTGGAATTTATTAGAGTTTAATAATTTGTAGTTTGGAGTTTAACAGTCTTGGTATGTTCTTTCTGCCAAATCTCAACTTGCAGGATCAAAACCAGCAGCGCTTGGACCTATGCAATCGCACGTGATCAAGATAGAAGCTGGGGAGGTGTGGTCTTAATTAACCTCTCTTTTGATCAGCTTGTGTTTTGCTCTTTAGTTATCTTCTCAGTAGAAACACCGAGAATATAGTAGTATATAATGTTTCTGAATATTCAACTCAGTATTTCCAGCTTTTTGTCTTCTCAGGATGTATTGGCCAAAATAATGTCATTCTGCGAAAGTACCTCAAAATCAGTGTGCGTTCTGTCAGCCAATGGTTCCATATCTAAAGTATTACTTCGCCAAACAAGTGCAATTGAAACATATGAGGTGTGTATCAAGTTTAGCATGTATATATGCTGATCTACCTTAGATTTTATCATTTATGTCCTAGTATGTAACCCCTCGATCAAATGTATCAAACTTTTGGCTGGATATACTTCAGTACACCATCACATGATAGTATAAAAAATTGTTGGTTAACTGGTGCAGGGACTGTTCCAGATCATTAATCTGTCTGGTTCCTTCTCTGTCTTGGAATCTGGTGGTGAATGCAGCACAGAAGGTGGCTTGACTGTGCTATTTGGTGGTGAAGCAGATGGTAATATTTGGGGGGGCAGTGTGGCAGGGCTCCTTACAGCAGCAACTGCTGTTCAGGTTTGACATAGAAACTGTCCTATATTCAAATCCTAGGTCCGCTTATGGGAGCCTTACCCCTTGTTACTTGGTGCGCAGGTTATTGTTGGCAGCTTCAGCACACAGAAACAGAGGCCGCTGAAGTCAGACACACTAGCTTCTGGAGCATCAACATCCAGAAGTGCTATGTCAGTAAGTGGGCCTGATAGTCCTCCTGATGAAACTGGGAAGAAGAGAAGCTCTCCTGGAGTTAAGGGTCAGCTGCCCTGGAAATGAAAGAACCTTTTAAAAAGAATGCTTCTCTTGTTGATAATACCTTCCCTCAACCCTTGCTTGGAAAAGGAATGTTTCTCTTGTTATGTTTCATGTTGATAATACCTGTGTGATGTGAGAATGGATTCTGCAGCTCGTTTGATATTGCCCTTATGTTTGAGCAATTTGGATACTTTAGGTCCATTGCTAGGCAGTTATCTTTTTTGTACAAATATGACAATCCTTTTTCAGATTTATGCACAGAAACATTAGAGTCTAAATTCTAGTTTTACTTTACAGCTTCTTCATTCCTTACTTAGCACTATTTACTAGTATTTCGTTATTCCAGGTTAATTGTGGTTTATTGCTATAAAGAGCATAATGCTATCATTTTCCATAGGAAACGTGTCATAAATTGCTACTTTGCTTTAGTTGTCTGTACATAATGAACAAAGTTCTTGCATAACGTAGAATAAAAAGTCCATTAATGTCACCGATTGTCATTTCGTACACCACTAGCTCCCTCAACATGTTCAAAACGGGTACTTTAAACCCCCCAAATTCATATAATGCTAACTTGCTTGACGTGACTGACAAATCAGCAGCATCCAAATTGGATTCTATGACAAAGTAACTATTTAATTTTCACATTATTTTAATATGGTTCTAATTTCGTAAATAAAAAATTAAAAAATAAAAATAGCAAGGCAAAATATAAAATTAAAGGAAAACCCTCCTCCCATCTTCGAAGCCACACACCAATTGCCATGGCTCCGTCACCAGGGGAGCCATCACCTCCAATATCAACTTTTTTTTTTCCTTATAATCACCTTTCAACCAAAAAAATCAAAAACCTTTCAGAAAGACCATCCGGAACAAGTACAAGGGTCTCTCTCTTAAAAGGCCATTCCACCTAATTAAAATCCTCTTTAAGTATAGTATGGTATTGCACCCTTCGATACATTTAAAATATACTCTTATATTGGGCATATAGCACCATAATATATTAACACCAACAAGAAAATACAAGAGAATTTGAGTGTTTCCACATTTAGTTCTCATCATCATCATCATCATCAAACCAACTATTGCTAAATATTACAAATAACTTTAGCTGTGAATACAAAACTTGACCTCTAACATCTCGCGGGATGTATTCAGGCAGGAGTGAAGGCCTCTCATGAATCTAGGATACAATGGAATATCACATAATCTCAGTGTCTTGCCATAACCAACCACGGACCAGGACAAGCATTTTCAACTCTTCATGACATGGTACGACTCTTTGCCATGGAAGGGCAAGCATTTCCTCTTTCAAGGTCATCAAACGGTGCAGATCAATCTCTACAAGGAATCAGGGCAAGGTAGCAAACTTGAAGGCATCCGCATGCCCGATTGTAATTCCCCCCATTGAGCAACTTTAGGTGTTATGGACATTTTGCTCATTTTATTACCAAATTCATCGAGATCCTGATCATAACTTCGGGCAGCTCCATCATTAGGTATATTTATCCCGTTCCCTGCTGTACAAATTTCAATATCGTCTTCATCACTAGTACCCTCATCATCATCATCATCGTTGTCATAAGAGCTCCGAACCATTGACCAGTACACAAAATTTGGCCGGATGAATCTTCCAAAAACATATGGCAACATGAGACAAAATTACCCACTAATTAATAGAAGAATCACCAGGAAATTTTCACTCTGAGGTAAGCAAGGAGCTTCAATATCCAACCAGCCAATTAAAATGAACAAGAGAAGTCAAAAATGCCAATAAAGAAACAAACCTGTCAGATTTCATTAGCAAACATGGATCAAATGGAAAAAACGTGTCAAGCCTCTCTCTACCACCAAAAGCCATTGAAAGTTCTGACTCAAGCAGGTTACTTGATACAAAGTTATCCGGCACATCAAGATGAGTCACTTTTGCCAACCGAAGAAATTCTTCCACTATTGATGGCAAGCATACCTGTTGACAAAATATTCATTGGACACTAGAATTAACAAAGAAGTAGAGAATCCACTAACAGAAGCACATCCAAGCCTTGGATGAGTTCTCATTTGAGTCCCACTAATATCAAAGAAAAAACATAAGGAACTTTTAAACAATAACAACTACCCCTTAATCCCAATTTGGGATTGGCTATCAACTCCTCCACTTTATCTGGGCCCGTTTCACCAACACTCAATTATTTGTCTTTGGAACAATTTAGGGTCCTCTAAAATAAGAGATTTTTTAAATCTCATGTTTATTCCAACACTAACTTAAATATCTAACCAAAATCTTATAAGAGCACTTTCAAACACCGACCTAATGCAGATGGAACCAATGACCATATACCTTGATATCACCTAGTTGGTATCAGCTCTATGAATACTTAGCTTCCACTATGTTCTGTTGTTCGCTAATCCACATGCATTCTCTAGTAAAATTTTCCTCTACATGCTTTGAGTTAACACCTTTAATCATCATAATGACGCACACGAATCAATGTATTTGGAGGTGAAAACAGGGATGTTTAAACCATCTCAGTCAATCTCTGTCTTTTGTTAAAGAAAATCATTGCTAGTCTTGCCTAATCATGAATTACCGTGCATCCATCATCGTAACATCTGCAACTCATCCTATTAGTCAGGCCTTCAAAGCTAACATTCAATTTCTTACGAGCTAGACTATAGAATTTCTCTCCCTTTGAAAAAATCCTCCTACGAATTGCATCGCAGTCCTGTATCAACCCCACCCCCTTTTTTTCAAAAATGGTAATATATTATTGGCAGAACACTAGAGAACAATGTACACAACAAGATATCATACAAAGCTAGATCCCCAAAAATGGTTGTAGCCTATTCCACTAGGGTATCTATGAGATATAAAACGATCTTGTCCACTATTTTTATCCCCTATCTTGGTTTTCTGATACATATGCACCTAGTCATTTCCCTAAACATCGAACCATTTTTTTTAGATGAAGTTATTTCATCAAAAAGGCATCAAGCAGATGCAAATAGAACAAAAGTGAGTTTGTTAGCACCATTACAGTGAGCCCATACTAAAGATAAGGAGCTAACAAAGTCCAAAAAGCTTCTGGGGAGTTTACAAGGAACAAATTACTCCAGCTATACAAAATTATAAGACGCTCAGTCTTGAGACTGATTAGCAGTTGCTATTCAATCAAAATGTCTACGGTTCCTTTCAGTCCAGATACACCGAACACTGAACCTTCTATAAAATTGTGTGTCTGCATTTAAGCACTGTACCTCTATCAAACCACATAATCTCACTCAAGTTTCTCTTTCTTAAGTGGCTTCAGAGGTATAATGATGAGAGTAACAGTTTATGGAAACATCTCATAAATGCCAAATATGGTAGGAAAGATCTTTGGACTCCTACAGTCCAATCATCATCCAGGCGGGGGGGTCTGGGGAACTGTTAGAAGTTTGTGGAATGAATACAGTTAACTTGTAAAGCTGAAGCTGGAGAATGGTAGAAATATCCTTAAGCTTCAAGTCCAAATTTTCAATGCTATTTGGATGCTCCACTAAGAAGAATGGAAAGGTAGCTGAATTCTACTCGTAGACCTGTCAAAGTAGCATATGCTTTGGGTGGGGGCAGCAAAGGAAGTTTGTCTAACACAGGATAAATTTACTGAAGACATTATTTTTAAGTAAGAGATGCTACATGTATGAAGACGAGTTAGAAACAGACAATCATCGTCTCATTCATTGCAAAGTGGCAAGGCAGTGTTGGGAGCTATCCCTTAACAGGTAAAATATTAATTGGGTTATGCCACCAAATGTAAGGAGTCTACTGGAGACACGGCAACATCAAACAATGGTTAAAGTCAGCAGTCACTACAGAGAACAATTCCCGTACCTGTCTTATGGACAATATGGCAGGAGAGAAACAGAGTTTGCTGTAAAGGGACTAAACAACATTCATCCAGGATCAAAAATAGATGTCTTTTGAATATATTCTTTTGGTGTAAAAGAGTGTTATGAAAAACATGGATGAGTATTTAGATTTCTTAGAAGATATAGGGCATATGTAGTTCTTTTTCTGGTTCAGTTTAGTCTGCTGTGTTTGTACCTTCTTGGTACCTGTATTTATAAACATTTACCATATCAATTTTTTAATTTTTCTTATGTTATCGAAGCTTACAACAACGAACACCTAAGACCAAAACAAGTTGGGGACAGTTATATGAATCTTCAATGACCCTTTTTTCCCCTTTTTTCCTATGTTGTCTAAAGCTTGCCAGGCATTTATTCTTTCAGAATGAAATAATAATAAAAAATAAAAAGAGAGAAAATACAAAATAAAAAAGAAACTTAAGAGTCATAATAGAAAATGAACACATTACCATTAATGGGCTCAATGGATGCCTCAGGATATCCTCTATATGCTTTGATATACGTGATCTGATGCGAGGAATAGCAAGCATTGATCTCATGCGAAAGCAAAGTACATACATCATGGCCTGCAATATAATCAACAGAATCAGTAACAATTTAATTGGATGTCAAGAAAGTTTCTGAAAGTGATGTGCTAAAGAAAAAAAAAAGAATGAAAAACTATTCTCTCGCTTTGATTGGTTTCCAAGGTAAGTCCTCCTTCAAATTCCCTACATATTTTGCAGACTTAATTTGAAAGAAGTCTTTTAATTCTTTATAATTAAAAAAAAAGTCCTTTTAATTGAAAATTTTCAACCATTTCTCTAAGAAGTTTCCTGTAATTCACGGAAAAAAAGAAGATAACTTTCTAACACTTCTCTTTTCTCTTCCTGGCACGTAAATGATACATAAATAAAATTAACACCAGGAATATAATTTGGAAAGCCTTCAAATAGATCCACGGAAAGGTACAGAAAATATCCACCACTCCTCAAACAATATAAAAAGAATGAAGGTCTCTGTGAGTGAGGGAGTGGGACAGACTACTGAAGGTTCTGACTAGAACAAAGCTGTCAAGTACCTGGCACCCAGCATAGAATTCCTTGTGAGCTTTTGGATTGATGCTGCCACCCTGGTTGGAGCAATAAGTGGAACACCATTCCAGCAAACTGAACCCTCACACAAAAAAAGAAAAGAAATCTATGACTTGACATGCATTTCAATTCATTATTGACCAATGGAAGCAACTCAAAACTATAAAATATATTGTGTATAGAGTTGAAGATGTTTGGTCATCGGATAAACCTTTCTACATATTCAGCAACAAATGAGATGGGCAAAAACTTTGCACGAGCCAAATAACTAGCAAGATAGGCAACAGCACTCATTCTGCAAGAGACCAATAAAAGTATTAGTTCCTCCAAACAACCATGAACAAAATGAATATAACTAGAAAATATATAACTACCAGACCGCCCCAAACCCCCACCCCCCGATGAACTAATAAGCAAAGAACTATCACAGTTATCAACACTCAAGAGAGTATCAAATGTATTCAGTTGCATTTGAAATTTTAAGCAAAAGATCACAAAAAACACGTCAAACCTTCTGACAAGTAAAAAGAATGGCAAATGCCTTCTGTCTTATCCAACACAACTGACGGGTTACTGAAGCACGATAATCTGAGTTTTAAGGACCACTATTTTGATTTTTTGATGGCATGTTATCTTAGCAGCCTATGCAGAAAGTCTGCTAGTTTGAGTAAGGAATACTATTTTGACTTTGAGTGCACGAAAATTCAATGGCAGGATCATAAAGGGAACAATATTGAGACCCAAGCAATACCCCAACAAAATCTAAACAAGCACACCTCCCCAACATAGCATATTTATTATAAAAGAGAGGAGAGATGAATGCAGAGTTTTTAAAAAAAATGTCTCTAATAAACAGGGACTGCAGACTGTTGATTTTAGCTTCCAAAATTATGTTTGAAGATGAAAAGGTCTTGAGTTCATCCACCCAGTATCATAAAGAGTTACATGCTAAGCACTCAGACAGAACACCAAACTTAGCAAGCAGTTGTGTATCCATAATACATGACTAAACATATTGATCAACAAAACGGAATGTCAGGGTGAAACAAGTGGGAAGGACAAGAAAAAGAAACCCAAGATTCAAAATTCTTTAATCCTCACCTCCATTCTGGATATTTACTTGACTTAAATTTATGAAATAGTGTATCAGCAAATCTCCTACCACAGTTTTCAGGATCCAGTGAACAGGCGTAAAACAACACAAACTGCAATAACAGGATCAACAACTTTAAGTTCCAAAGGGCAATAAGTACATTGAAGTAAGAAAAATTAACTAACAAGGTGTTCATCAAGTTTAGAAGCGCTGGGAAAAGAAAGACTAGCCTAAGTAGCGGAGGATGATAATCGTGCATGTTACCTGAGCAAATTTAGACTTGTATGCCATCAAAACAGTTTGCTGAAAAGACTGGAGAAGAGTATGAAAAACCTACGCCATTTGAAAGAAAAATAAAAGTAAGAAAAGCAAGGAGCGGAGTTAGAAATTACACGCTGATGCATCCACTTTACCTGACTCAGGCGTCCACTCTCTTTGCAAAAGTTAAGGTGTTCAAAGGTAAGCACAATTAAGCTATCCAATTTCTGAGCATTGAGATTTCCACTAAAATACCGTTCCATCCAAGAAATTTGGAGCTGGAAGTAAAGACTTTGTTAGTATATAAAGGGCAGATGACAAACACCAGATAAAAAATATGGATGAGCTCAGTCAGTAGACTGCACGGCCCTTAACCTTGTGGTCGTGGGTTCAATCCCCACAGTGAGCCCTCAAATAACTTTACTTGCAAAAAAATAAAAATAAAAAAATGGCTGAAAATCAAACAATAAAATATAATCAATCATCATTTGAAAGCCTAGCGTACAATACAATACAGTATTTCTGATATTCCTAAAGATTGTATTGATACAAGACAACCACAGACTAGTTCATCGGGGGGGAAAAAGGGATAGAACTTAACACAACAGGAAAGAATGACCATTTAGAACCAAAAAAAGACATCTTCTCATAGATGGTATTTGTGACTCACCCTATTTGTGTTGATACCAAAATCCAATTGTATACAACCTTTAAATGGTTGATCAACACCGTGAAAAAGGAAATTTGTCTACACTTGAATATGGGAAGGGTGAAAATAGTGTTGTGGGCAAACTGACCTTTATTAGGGAAAAACAGATTTGAAGAAATAGTCCTTTTAACCACTTAAACTCTGGTTAAAGTTTGCAGAGTATCAAAAAGGCAAATTTTCTAAATGTTGACAGTCACTTCAGATTTAAATAGAAACATTCTAGGAAACCCTCTTCTGAATCATCATGTAATCGTTATCTACACTAAGTCTCTTCAAGACTAAGACCGATCATTTTTAATAAGGTTAATGATTTTACTCATATTGGGAATCCCTCTATACAAGTATTATAACCAAAATTAAAGAAATCTGGGCTAAACATGGTTCTATACAAAATTTCACCCAATCATCTAACACAATACAAGATCCTTACGGATGCACCAAAAGAAACTAGAGAGACAAGGCTACTCCACGCATGTACAAAATCATCCTCCCCTCAAACGATCTCCTTTTTCTCTCCTTCCATATTACCCTCACGAAAAAAAATTCCAATCAAATAAAAGGAGAGAAGTGAACAGAATAATGCAACATTATGTACAAGGCGTCACTTTTTTACACAACTACGTGATTCTGAAATACACCCCCATACACAAAAAAGAAGTCAAGGAAACAAATTTAGTGGCAGTGCCAACACTAAAATACAGAAGAATATCAGTTGAAAGATGAAAATCACCTCATCACCATTTTGCTGGCCATCATCCATTGGCCATTCCAGATCTCCCAGCTCCATATCGAAGATGCCTTTGGTGAAATCTTCTTGTAAGATATCATCCCATGCTATATCTACCTAAGAAACCCAAGGACAAGAAACCAAATTAACTTAGTGCAACACCTTTTAGAATTTACACAGTGCCTGAGTGAAGGGTTGATTTCAAACAACTTACATCCAAATCTATTAGCTTATCCATAATTGCCACAAGCATTGTTCTCCCAACAAGATCGCCAATTGCTCCACTCTCTAGTTTTAACATGTTCTCCACATATATCAAGATCAACTGCACGGAGGGGGAAGGGGGTGGAGGAGGAGGAGGAGGAAATATGGCTAAGAATTTAGGAACTTCCAGCAATAAGGAACACAACACAGAAGAAAGTGTACCAACAACGAGGTTCTGGCAATGCAAGTTTAACTAATTCAACAAACGTCAGTAGGAGTGGAACACTTGCAATAAGCTACATAATGGAAGAATTTTCTTTGTAAAGAAAGTATCAATCTGCACTTACTGGTTCCTTTGTGAAAATGTGGGGCATCCTCTCCGTTATCATTCTCTCAAGTCTCAAGGGCGAGAGAGGAAGTAACTTTGCAATGTATGTTAATGTTGAATGGACACGGTCAATGACTTGGCCCTTCCGTAGAATGCCAGGTGGCTGATTCAATAATGATATGAAGGAATCAGGAGGCATAAAATTGCTCACAAGCATTTCCAAGCACAAATCGACATACTGCCCACTGGATGCAGCCTACAACGTAGGAGAAGAGTCATGATCATAGAGACTAATGACCAAAACACTGAAGATAGTAGCACTAGAGCCACATACCAAGGATATATTAAATTCCATCAAAGCATCCATTACATCAGTTCCATAGTTCCACATGCTCATTTGTAAAATCTGCAAGCAAATAAGACACTTTAAGTATACGATCCTACCAGTGCCAACCTGTATTCTTCAAAAACACAGATTGAGAGAGTTAATACAGATATTTAGAACTTACAGATGCTATAAGAGATTTATGGTGAACAATGTCTAGACAAGAAACTGATCCTGACAGAGCTTTTAAACATGTCTGAAATGCAAATCCAAAATCAAGCAATAATAAAAATACAAAGTAAAAGAAACCACCACAAAAAGTGATTGGAAGATGACCAATATATATGCAATCTCTAAGGAAAACATACCACCAGTAGGGCCACATCAGGTAAAACGCCTTCATCAGGGTGCATAACACGAAGAAGCTGCTCATATTGGTCTGGATCACCCTAATATACCAACATTTGGCTATAAAAATTGTTTTACAGTGCTATAGTAAATATATGGAAACTATAAAGGAAGTTGCATTGCACATGCACCAGTGAAAACAGCAACTAAGAAGGTTCAGACATTTCACATCTTGTGAAAATGTTTGCCAGGAAAGTAAACGAAGTGGGGACGGGCAAAAAAAAACATTAATTTCAGCAAAAGGAATCAATGAAAATATTTGGCTGGCTAGTACTTGCTGAATAACAATGAGATAACTAACGTCCAAACATTTGACTCTTAATCTCCAAGGAAGTCAACACCCGACCCAGGTCAATCAATCTGGAGCACCTATGTCAACTTCAATCAAATATTCAAAAGAGACATCTTAGCAGGAAGGATACTTTTCCTTTCGTTTTTAGATAAGTAATTTAGCCAGAATAAACCGTGGCTAGCAAAGAATTAAGGCAAAAAAAAATAAAAAATCAAGGTTTATGCTGACTCATACAATTGAACCTTGATTTCCCATGCAGTGGCATGCACCACCAAACCCAACCCAATACAATTATATAAGAACATAATAAATATGTATCCAAGCATCCAACCTGGAGAGCAGATTTAAGGGCATGTCTAACAAGTTTGAACAAATCTGAATCTGTAATCTCAGCAATCTCCATCTCAGCACAACCTGCCTTTTCAGCATGTAATTCCATTCCCATTATGTTGACTTGGGTTGAAATATTGCGCAAATTTCCTGTGAAACATAATCATGTAGAAAACCCCTTGAATCATTTCATCAATGAACTCATGACAATGCTTATTCAAGAAAAAACAACAGTTAAAAATGCTGAAGTATGCACATCTTTGCAACAGTCTTTCCTCTTCTTCCTTTGTTTTTTGGAAGATAAACTACAATTTATAAAAAGATGATCATCCAACAAGACAGAATAATATTACAGTCTTCTAGCTTAAGATCAAGTTCTAAGCTGTTACTTTAATCTTTATAAAAAATTCCTTATCATAAGATGTGCATTAAAAGTGACTTCAAATGAATGACTGGTTTGCTGTCTTTGTAATCACTGAGCCCTTTCAATTCAAGCATGAAATCACAAGTATTTCTCAATTCAAAAACAGCAATAACACCGATATAATCAGTAACTTCATGGTGTACGTATTCAGGCAATCACAGAATAGTACAATCCAATTCACCAAAAAATCGTTTTTTACCATTAAATTTCGCTGAAAAAAAGTGCTATTGTCTACTAAAGACAAACAGAAAAACGATAATAGGTAGAGAAAAGAGAATCATACGCTTGATTTCGTCGGAGAAGGAGAAAGTGAGTTGCCGGAAGAGCTGGAGTGGAGCCAAAGCGGCGCCAGGCAGTGGCAACAATTTGAGGGCTGAGAAAAGTTCAATTTGCGCCTATTTCAACATTCTTTTCTGTTGGTGTTAATTGGGCCGAATCAGTGTAAATTAATTGGGCCTAAAGCGATATTGGCCCATAATACTTTCAAAGGATTTGTTAAGGCTAGCCTCTTGGGTCTACAGGCTTGATCTTGAATCTTGATTTCTTCTGCATTGAATTATGCAAAATATCAATCAATAATTTTCGCAAATAGCCCTATAATAAACTTAACTATGATCCATAGCTATAATTTGTATATTTATGGGTTGCAGCTACAATTTAAGTTGTCTCGTTTGTATAATCTTCGAGTTTGTATATAATTCACTGGTTTGTATGATTCGCGGGTTCGTTTGTATACTAGAGTTATTTTTGTATAAACTCGAAATAACAAAGTTATACAAACACAGACATCTAAACTTTAAATTATTACACAAATTATATTATACAAAATTACATTATACAAAAGTTATACAAATTCCAAATTATACAAACATGCGAATTATACAAACTCGAAATCCCAACCCACATAATCATCACTGAATGTTAATCGCGAGTGATAATTATCTAAAACTATAACTAGTATATATTTGCTTAACCATGTAATTTTCCCCAAAACTTTACTTGCCACTTTTTTAACCCAATTTCGACAAATTACTTTATAAGGTTATTCGGCTAAATTAATTTATTTTTTAAAATGGCTACCGTCTTCTTCTTCTTCTCCTCCTCCTCCTCCTTCTTTGGAATATCAATATTATAGTTTATTTACATAAAAAAAATATATATTGACTATATAATATAACTTGTTAAAAGTTATAGAAAATATACATTGACTATATAATACAACTTACGCTATTCACGAGCTATACACTAACAATATATTATGTTACACTCAAAAAGTTGGATATAACTTAATTATACATGAAGTATATATTGATAAAAGATAAAGTATACACTAACTATCAAATCTCAATCAACTCAAAATCATCTCTAAGTTGTTCCAAAATTTTGATATGGCATTCATGTTTTGAGTATTTTGATATATAATTCCTTTGAAACGATTTACGTTTTTGATACGTCAATGAGAAAACGTCCTTATGTTTATTTGAAAGTTTCATGTTGCTATAGTGAAGTATTGTTATATAGTATATATAATTTATGTATTTGATGTTTTGTTTTTATTTAGATGTTATAAATAAAAATATGTAAAATTAGAAAGAGTATGAAGATAAAAAAAAAAAAAAAGATTACAATAAATATCATTATAGTTATAGAGAAGTAAAATAAAATATGAAAAGTTTTAAAAAAAATCAAATTATTACGATGAAATATATTATAATAAATGATTGTTATAATAAAGCTTGTCTCGATAGTATAAAATGCACGTGAGTAGTTACTCGTATTGTAATAAGAGCTTCCTTCAACGACATTAAGAGGATTTAAGTGGGCAAAATGACAGTTAATTTATTAAACAATCTTTGTACATTGTGCATACAATATTGTACATTGTGCACACGAGATTGTACGTATGATTAATTGAAAAAAAGGAAAAAAAATATCCTCGACTGTTGCAGTTAGGAAAGCTAATTCTCCGGTAAACTAATCGGCCAATGCCAACTCTCGCCGGAATCTGAATACTGATTTAAGCTAGCTAACTTTTGCCTCTGCAATGAAGATAATGAGTTGTTTCTCCTCTAATTTCAACTTCTTTTTCCTTGCTTCGTATATTAAGTTATATCTAACTTTTTGAACGTAACATAATAGTATATAGGTTAGTGTATAGCGTAAGTTATATTGTATAATCAACGTATATTTTTTGTATAACTTTTAACAAGTTATATTATATATATTAAGTACATACTTTTTATGATTTTTTATTACTCCATCTTTTATGTAAATAAAATATAAGTAATATTGATGTTTAATAGTATAAACTTGTTCCAAGTCTTCCAAAAAGAGATATAAATGCTGTCTTATAACATAGATTGGGCCTGGCAATGAAAAGCAGACAAGGAGACAAACGAACGGGGCCAGGAGAGAAAAAGTAGGGACGCTCACAAGATAATTCTCTAACACTAGGCTAGCGTTTGATCACAGATTTTTAAATATTTTTGATAAATATTATTTGAGTGAAATTTTACCATATATTTGGTCATATTATTTGGGAAACATATTTCACTTTTTAAAAAAATATGATTTATACCCATAAGTTTTAAAAACTATCAAAACTAACCATAAGTTTGTATTACAAGTTAATTGGATCTCTGTTACAACAAATAACAAGTACTGTTCATGACACTGGAGCAATGTGGTAGTTTGGAGTGAGTGCAACAAGCATCATTTCATACATCATGAAGTAGACAAAGTGTTGCATCATTTCATACATCGTGAAGTAGACAAAGCACCTGATTTTGTTACCCTGAGCCGATTGTTCATCATTTTCATCAACAACCATATATCATCGATCACTTTCATATTTCATCACTACTTTGGTGTTCACGTAAAAAATTATGTAATACAATGCAAACAACTATTATAGAGGGTGTTTTTGTAAAATGATAAAAGTTTGGTGTCAAATTTCAATTTTTAAAAGATTCCAAATAATGAGATTTGGCTCAAATACTAGAAAAAACTAGTATTTGGGAATTTGAGATATTTGCCAAACAATGATAAATTTTATGGACAAACATTATTTGCCAAATTTCCCCCCAAATATTACTTGGAAAATCTATGGCCAAACGGGTGGTTTGTTAGGATGTATAATTAGCTGTGTTATTAATATTTTATTCGATATATGTTATGTATAACTAGTATATGTGAAATCATACTATTAGCGATATACTGGATTTTAATGCATATATTAGCATAGCTCCTAAATCATTTTCACATTTTTTCTATCATATTTGTGAAGAATAATTTTATAAATAAATTATACAATAAACATTATTTTTATTATATCAGACAAAATTACAAATATATTATATTTAATATTATTCTCATACACTGATCGGGAAGAGACATGGCATGTGTGGTTGTCCATGTGGATGGTGAAGTTGCCATCTTTTCATGTCGAGAAAACTAGGGAGAGCCAATTTCGTATGCCAGCCCATAATGAGAAGATATTGATATTATTATTAGTAGGAAAAGAGAAAAGGAATATGAAACAGAAGAAACGGTAATGGCGTGAGGGTGGAAATGGCAGGCTACGTATGCACGTGCCTATCATCCAACCGAATTCCAAAGATGTTTCACTCTCTCAAACCACCACATCTGGACCTCTTTTTTATACACACTGGGGCCCATATCTTTTTCCTATAATGGATAATTCATCATTTACAAATCTAAAATATGACAAAACAAATAGTATAAGTGCTGTCTGATGATGAAAAGAGTACAAATTTTATTCTTATATTATACTCCATAGAGAGAATTTATTTTCAAAACAATTGGATAACGTTTCACTACATGAAATAAGAAAATCTTAATTTAACACACTCAACAATTTGTGAATAAAAACTCACTAATTATTTTACATCACTTTAATGATTACATATGAGTTGATCACATCTCTCTGTGCATCGTGTCCACCCTGTTATTTACCATGATTTCAGAGCTTGCTTGATAGGTGTTTAAAAAATAATATTAAATATAATTGTGTTTTTAACAATGACAATGTATAATATATATGGGAAAAGGTCAAAAATGTTCTTTGTTTATAGTTTGGTTTAAAATGTCCTTATCGTCAATATATTGATCCAATAATGCCTTTATTATTATTTAATGGGTCAAAAATACTCATTTTTCAAATAAATATATTATTTATTTTCTGATAATATTTTTAGAAATTAGCAAACTTTAATCCTACTTCAATTTAGATAAAAATGAAAATTAAAAATATTTCTTATTTTATTATCATTATTTTTCATCGTTATATAAATAAAAATTAATGATGGATGTACTATGATCTTATATATATAACATATATTAGCCGTCGAAAGAGTACATAAAGTAATTTTATTTTAATTGATAAAATGAGATTAAACATAAATACATTTTTATTTGTTAAAGTAATTTTAAAAGAAAGAAAACAAGAACAAAGTTCTTTAATAATATTTTGTCCAGAAAGGGCATTTTTGACCCATTTAATAACTATAGGGGGATTTATGGACCAAAGTACTGACTGTAAGGGCATTTTTGAATCAAAACATTGATGACAAGGCATTTTTATTAATTTCACATAGTTTAAGGGCATTTTTGACCCTCTTCCCCAATAATACCTTTAGTATTGCTAATATCATAATTCTTACCCCGTATTAGTTATACATAATACAATGGGAAAATTATGCGATTAAACAAACATATACTAGTTAATTAGCTAACATAGTTATAGTTTGCATTAATTACAGTTTGGAACTTACTTCTAGCTATAATTACATTATCTCTCGCCTCTCTCCCCTATCTCTGAATCTTGCTCACCACTCTCCTTTTTTTCTCCCTCGCCTCTCTTCTCTCCCTGCCCAATCTCTCTCTCTTGCTTCTCCCTGCCAATCTCTCTCTCACTTTATACAAACACAAATATATAAGTTGTGTTTGTGTTTGTATGAAGTGAGAGAGATGGGATATACAAATCATATACACTTATAATTATACAAATACAAATTTTTTCCTACCCAGTTCTTGTCTTTCTCTCTCTCTTGCTTTATACAAACACAAATTATATAAATACAATGTATAATTTGTGTTTGTATAAAATGAGGGAGAGATTGAATATACAAATACAAATGTTTTAACTCGATTCAATTGTATACGAGTTCAAATTGTATGCATATATAAAAATACAATAATTGATACATATACATAATAGTTACATATATACAATTATCTAACTGATATACATATACAGTTCATCTTTCTCCACTCTCTTCCCTCTCCAATCTCGTTCGCCAGATATACAAATACATATGTATACCAATTACATATGTATAATTACTTTGACAGATATACATATACAATTTGATATATATACATATACAATTCGCCTCTCTCCACTCTCTACCCTCTCTCACTCGCCTCTCTCCTCCTCCCAAACTCTCTCGCCACTCTCGTCCCTATAACATGTAGTTACGAATCGTAATTAGCAAACTATAGTTATGGAGCATGATTAAGCTATTTTTGAGTGGCTTTACGTGGAAATTTAACTAATACAATACCAACTAATAGTTGCTTTATACATAAATCGAAAAATATGTCAAACACAAGATTAGTGACATCAAAACTAATACCTACATTATTTTCTTTAATATCTTCCGCCACACTACTCCTTAATTATTACCTTCACGCAAAGTGTAAATATTGTCAAAAGCTATTGTTTGTAGCATAGCATGACTAGCATCATATTAAAAATACCTTGCCTCAATTCATTCCTTTGAAGAGGTTGCATTTATTCCACTTTATCTCTTCTATAAATGATTTATTGACTGTTTGAATTAGTCGATAAACATGCAAGAGAGAATTATACTATTGCAATTTGCAAAACCATGTGACAACTCACATTAAACAACAAAGTATATTATTATATTATATATTATATTATAAACGTTCAACATTTTCCTTAGTTAATGAATCATGTTCAAAAATTGATTAAAAGTATAGTCCACGCAATATTAGTTCTTACCCGTAAATTGATCGTGGAAAGAAGTAGTTGATATATACTATACTAGTTGTATTAAATTGTTATGTGAATCTGAAACGTAGATAAAAAAGGACAACATACTCTTTTCCACATATTACTATTATTACTATATAAGAAGAGTGAATAAAATTCACTCTTCTTTTGACACATGGCACCAAAAAAAAGGAGAGGGTTGAACATAAGTCTCAAGGTGAGGGTATTTTGGGTATTTCAAAATACCCTCACATTCACACTTATCTACTAAAAAAA
>NW_006239434.1:342109-362721 GCF_000226075.1 Solanum tuberosum
TAATAATAATAATAATAGTAATAGTAATAATAATAATAATAATAATAGTAATAGTAATAGTAATAGTAATAATAATAATTATAATAATAATAATAATTCAATATGGGCAATTTGGAAATTGTATAAAAGAATTAAGGGCAAAAAGGTAATATACTTGGTCAACATAAAAGAGCTTTTAAGTTAAAAAAAAAAAAAGCTCCCCCCCTAGCTTTTAGCTTTTGGCTTAAAATAAGTCATTTTTGACTTAAAATAAGTCACTTTGATAATTGCCAAACACTTTAATAAGTCAAAAACTGGCTTTTAAGCCAGTTTGACCAGCTTATAAGCCAATCCAAACAGGCTCTAACTATCTTCAATAAATTTATTTGTGTAAAATATAATAAATTATCATTTTGTTTATTATGTCGTGTGTAAAGTTAATATAAAATAAGTAATATGAATAAAAAGACAGTAGTTTTAAGCGGAAAAATCTCAAAATTTCTGTATAACCGATAAGTAGAAACAAATTTCACATCGTTCAGGTGAAATTGTAAAAAGAAAAAGAAAAAAAATTCATACATAAGTTGATGACGTGTTTTCAGTATAACAATATTTTGTTCTTGTTAGCATTATAAAATGACGCGTAGGTGAAATATTCCATAGTGATTACAGTTGGATAATCACTTGGTATAGGTATAGCTATAAAGTTTTTTTTTCTCTTCTTGTTGCCCTAGTTAAACAGACCATTCATGAAAAAGGCAATATACATGTTTCATGTGTATGAACATGGTGTTTGGGTTAAGCTTTTTTTTTTTTTTTTTTATATTTCGATTAATTTCACGAGATATTTATCACATTTAATAAGTATCAGTTAACTTTATCCACCAAAGCTAGAATATATGGAAAGAATCACCTAATATTTTTTTTTTATCTATACTAAATTTTAAACTTAAAACCTCAGAATTCTCTACCTTTGAATGTTTATAGTTTCACTTAACGATTTACTCAATATCAGTAAGTCTATAATATAAGTGACATGTGGTTGATCAACTACACGTCACCTATATTATAAAACTTTAAAATTCTAGCAATTTTTTGCTTTAACACATCAAAAGGCAAATACATTAATTCATCAAGGACCATTTCAGGTACCTGTCAACTAACCGTTGAATCTACAGTATTCTATAAAAGAGGTTGCCTCAATTGTATAATGATGAATGATGATATAGTCGAATTACTTACCAAAATAATTTGTTAAAATATAAACTAACTTTAAATTGACAAAGGCAACAAAATCTTTTAACTATTTACAAATTGAATAAAAAATAATAATAATTCTTTAAATCTTTTATATATATAAATATAAAATTTAATTTGAAATTTATAAGTGACCTATAAAATCAATTACCACAAAATTAATACCGGCGGCACGAAGCGTGAGATCAAATCAAAAGGGTGTCGTTATTTTGAAAAAGTTTCCATCAGCCGTCCGAGATAATCCTAGAAGAACTGGGGTTAATTTCGTCATTTCAGATTCACCCAAGGTCATTTCCGGAAATCTCTCCTTTTTATGCTCTAATATAAGTGGTTTTCCGTTTAATATCCGTTCAGTCATAAGTCCACCGTATGTTTAAAATTGAATCAAATTAGGGTCGTTTGGTGTGAAGGATAATATCAAATAGTGTTGGAATTAAATTATAGTATCATTTAGGGGTCATTTGATAGGTCGCATTAAAATAAATAATCTATGTATTATGTATGATATTATTTAGTACTATGTTTGGTAGGAATTTTGGCATATGTATAACTAATCCATGAATTAGTTATACATCCTACATGGTATTATAGGGTGTATTACTTATACCTTCCATTTGGAGGTATTAGTAATACATTGGATATAATAACATGGGATAAGTCTATGTAAGGACAAAAATATCCCTCAAATCATTTTAATTATTTTCTTGATTTTATGTTTTATATTAGTACTAGCAAATTTATTTAAATAAATTAGCTTACAAATTATTTAGAGAAAGTTGTTTGTTACTACATAAATCTAATACAAATTAATATAATATTTGAAATGTGAGTTGCTTAAACATTAACTAATTAAAAAGGGCAATATTTGTGTGGTTTCTAATTATTTGTATTTGAGCAATTTATAAAATTGCATACATATTAAAACTACAACTTGCAATTTTTATGTGTAAATGTAGATGATTTATTCAGTTTTACTATTGTTTACGTCTTTTCAATTTTAAAAGTTGATAGTTTATTTTTAGGCCAAACACATATGCAGACCCTTAAACTTGTCCCTAAATTTCATTTTGACACTCCAACTCAACCTTGTTCCATTTTAACCCTTCAACTCTAATTTTTATGTTCCATTTTAGCACTTCTAAGTGATGTGGCAGAGAGTGTGCATCACACATTCTCTAAGAGAGTGAAAGACAAAAAAAAAGTATTTTAAAAAAAATAATAAAAGATTACCCTTCAACTCTATTTCTTTTATGAAAAGATTGGCAATTTTTCTTTTAAGAGCTATCGCCCCAATAAAAAAAATATTCTTGTGGTAGGCCCTGTCCCTGGTAAAAAATATTGTGAAATAACCTTCCCTAGGCTTAATCCTGTTCCGGTTCCCAAGCCTTATACCTTTCTTCTGCAATGATTCCATTCTGGGATTCCGCGCTTCGAAAAGTCTTTTTTGATGCGTCTGTAATAGCCTATGTGTCCCAAAAAAGAACGTGCTACGCCCGGCCCCCTTTTCAGTAGATGAGATTAGGATGAAAGGGCTTTCTTTCATTAACATTCCGTGAAGGTGCATAGCTTCTTTGAATGTCCCGCGGATTGACTACTACATCTAGGGACGGGACTGATCCCGAAAGAGAGGTCTTTCTTTATGGTTATGAAATCGCTTTGATTGAAAAGCAAGTCGATGATGCCATAAGTCAAACGGGCGGGTGAGGCGAGAGTCCTTCACTGCACTCACTGGAGAGAGGGTAACATATCCTATATAGTAGTAAGGTCTTATTGAGAAAAAATATATGTGATGTTATTTAAATTAACTAATTGTTTTAAAAAAAAACCAACACACTTTCACCGATTATTTTTCACACAATAATGTACAGAAACTCTAAAAAATAATATTTTTAAAAAGTAATATATTTTTAAAAAATAATATTTAAAAAAAATGATGTTCATCCATTATTTTTTAACACAATAATGGCATGTGAAGTACACACATCCCACTTTGTTGATTCTTTGGAAGAAAGTGCCAAAATGGAACATAAAAATTGGAGTTGAAGGGTTAAAATGGAACAAGGTTGAGTTGGAGTGCCAAAATGAAATTTAGGGACAAGTTTAAGGGTCTGCACATGTGTTTGACCTTTATTTTATTTTTTAAATTGAAAATTGACATTTTGTAAGTAATCAATTTACTAAGATGACAATTATTTATCATCAAATAATTTTAAGTGAAAAAAAAGGCAAACATGACAACAAAATTGTTCTTCTCATAGCTAGTTAGAAGGTCATAAAAAAATAATATTGTCCGGCAATTATTTACCTTAACCTAATTACATAATAATTCAAGGGTATAATTGGAAATGAGTTTTTTTATAAAGTTTTAACCCAATTCCAAAATGGGGTTGAAACCAATGAACCAAACACATGGTAAAAATAAACCCTACATTACTAATCTTTGCACTATTAATCCTTGCATTACTAATCCCAGCATTAGTAATCCCTGCATTATTCATTTTTGTACCAAATGACTCCTTAATTTGTTGTTTGGTTGGCAAGTTCGGGATAACTTATTTCGGGATTAATAATTAGTACCGGGATAAGTTATCCCTCACCTTGGGTGGTATAGTAATTCCGGGATAACTTATCCCGGGATAAAATAGGTAAATGACAAAAATGTCTCTTTCAACCCTTTTGTTATATCACTTTTTACATTCATGAAGGACATTTTTGTAAATAAATAAATTGTTCTTAAAATTTATTATTTTAAAATACAACAAACCAAACACTCAATAAAAAATAATCTCATCATAACTAATCCCATAATAATTTATTTCATCACAATTAATTCCATCATAATTAATTCCATCATAACTTGAATTCAAACCAAACGACCCCTCATTATCTTATCATTAACTAACCCAATTATTTTTTATTTATTCAATTAATAAAAGTTTAATATTATTTTATAATATTCATTAAATATGACAATTTTTATAATTTTAAATTTAAAAATATATTAATTAGGACAAACAAATTGAAACAAGATAGAGATAATTGGTATTTTTTTTTTTGTAGGTATATAAATAAATTGGTAACCCACGATGGATGTCGTAGGATTTTCCACAGAACCGAACAAGACACATTTTCTGTCTTAGATAACTCATCCTTTCTCTTCCCTTCTTCTTCTTCTCTCTGTTCTCCACATTTCACGTACACTTTCAGAAACATTGTTGATTTACTTTGGACAGAAAAGCCACTAAATAGTGTGAGTCAATTTCTTTCCTTAAATAATTGTTTGGAGTTTTGTTTTAATGGGAAGGTTTTTTTTTCATTCATTTTTATGAGTGTTTTTTCCGTGTTTTTGAAAACAGTTGTTTTACATATAGGAAAATACGGCGAAAAATAAGCTTTACTTTGCATGCCTTCATGTGGGTAAAGGTTTGAATTTGCTGTCATCGTTGATTGGCGCTTTCTAGAAACTTGTAGAAACAAAAAACTTAGCTGCGGTTTTCATTTTTCTTGATCTGCTGATTGGTTTAGATATAGCGGAATTCATCTTTGTTTTTTGCTTTGAATAATACATACACAACGAGGAAAAGGGTAGTCTGAGTCTAATTTTTGTGGCCGGAGTTGTATTTATGTTCAATTAAATTTATCTGGGTGTTTCTTGTTTTCGAGAAATTTTCAGAGGATTATTGAAAATGGGGTCGTCAGGAATGTCGATTGATGAGATTGTGCAAGAAATTATGAGAATTCATGGATCTCTACCGACAAGGCCATCGATTGATGAGGTTGAAGGAGCAAGAGGTTTAATTGGAAATCTGGAGAAAGAAGATCAGTTGAAAATAGAAGCTATCATGAGGCAAAATAAAAGGAAAGGTGTACCAGAAGAGCTGTTCAAAATTTTGCAAGAGATGCAGAGGAACGCTGTTCTTTTTCAGAGTAAAGAACAAAAGAGGGAGGCGTTGAAACTTTTAGATCTCGACAATATTCACAGTGTGTTCGACGATTTGATTCAGAGAGCTACGAAATGTTTGCCTTCTAAATCTCACGATAATGACCCGTCTTCTTCTTTAATTGAACCGAATGATTTATCTTTGGCAAACCAAGTTTCCTTCTCCGGCGGCGGCCTTAATTCTCCGACAACTACAACTGCGGCTGCTTCTTCGTCGAGCTATTATAACTCAACAGAGCCTATTAAAGCGTCTGAACTGTATAGTAGAGATGACAGTTACTTGAATAAGGCAAAAGCCACGTTTCTTGTGGATGGAATTGGTGTTGGGCTTCGATCTGGGGATGCTTTATCAGGGCCTAAGATTGTTGATTCCACCTTAAAGCCGGCGTCAATAAGTGGTATGTTACATCTATTTGCTGCACCGTATTTCTAGTGAATTTGATTATATAATTTGTTGTGTTGACTCAAAGTTCGAATTTTTTGATCAAGAAGACACTGGTTTCTTTGTTTGTAGGTCAAGATGGTGAGAAATTAAGTTTAATTAAGCTTGCTAGTATGATTGAAGTGTCATCCAAAAAAGGAAGTCGAGAACTTATCCTTCGGAATAAGTTGTCTGACCAAGTAGAATGGCTTCCAGATTCTATAGGGAAGCTATCAAGTTTGATCACTTTGGATCTGTCTGAGAATCGAATTACGGTCCTACCCACCACCATAGGGGGGCTTTTATCATTGCAAAAGCTAGATTTGCACTCAAACAAAATTGTTGAACTGCCTGATTGTATTGGAGATCTTCTTAACTTGGTCTATCTTGATCTCAGTGGAAATAACTTGAAGTTGTTGCCCGCGAGTTTTGCTAGGTTAGCTCACCTTCAAGAACTTGATTTGAGCTCTAACATGCTATCAGTACTCCCTGAGACAATTGGCTCCTTAGTAAGTCTTAAGAAATTGATTGTGGAAACTAATGACCTTGAGGAACTTCCTCACACTATTGGTCAATGTACTTCGCTCAAAGAGCTTCGTGTGGACTATAATCATCTTAAAGCTCTTCCTGAAGCAGTGGGACGAATTGAGTCTTTGGAGATTCTGACTGCGCGGTACAATAACATTAGGCTGTTGCCTACAACTATGTCATCCCTTACAAGTTTGAAAGAGCTGAATGTTAGTTTCAATGAAATCGAATCAGTGCCTGAGAGCTTGTGTTTTGCTACTTCACTGGTAAAGCTGAACATAAGCAACAATTTTGCAGACCTGAGATCACTACCAAGGTCCATTGGTAACCTTGAGTTGCTTGAAGAATTGGACATGAGTAACAACCAGATACGCGTTCTTCCAGATTCGTTTAGGATGCTCTCAAGTTTGCGGGTCCTTAAAACCGATGGAAATCCTTTGGAAGTGCCACCAGGAAACATCGTTGAGAAGGGAGCACAGGTTTAATTTTGTTTCGTTTAACTATTATGCTTTCTGAATTAGTGTAGTATTTAATTATCTTAGCTCTTCTCTTGGATATATCAATCACTAATGTTTTATTTCCTCAGGCTGTTGTACAATATATGTCTGATCTGGTTGCCAATAGAGAGGTAAAGGCGCAACCCGTAAAGAAGAAGAAGAAATCATGGACTCAAATATGCTGCTTTTCAAGTTCCAACAAACGTCAGCGCAATGGCAGTATGGACTATGTTAATGCCTGATGTGTTCCACACAAATTTGGTATGATTATATATTTCTCCTTCTTACCAAGTTAGTCATTATGGTACTGAACTTTCCATATTTCATAAACTTCGTGTTCAGTCAAACTACATCCCATAGACTATGGAGGGAGTTTTAAATATATATTGTTAATAAATGGGAATGGTGCATTATACATGGTGCTGATTAGTGTTAATTAGAATAATGAAAATGAAGGGTTGTAAGGGTAACGGCTCACATGATGTCTGTGTTATCCGTTGTAGGGAAATGAGCTGTGATTTGGCTGGACGAAAGCTGCAAAATTTCAGTTGAATTCGAACATTTTTGCCAGCGAGATTCAATCAACTTTCTTGTTGTTCCAGATAAGCTCTAATCCACCACGTGGTTTTTTATTCTCATTTCATGTAATAATTCTTTTAATGCTCTTTCCTGTATTTTCCTCGATTATGATGTAAAATATCAAATGAGATGTAAAATCTTATCTTATTTTTTTACTTTCAATATATTCAATGAATTCCAGAATTTCTGATTAGTTGAATAAATTGCAAAAGTCAGCCTGAATTAATTTGTCATTATCCAACCGACGGCGAATTTGTTTGGAATCCTGTTATTTTTTTAAGAGGAAATATGTTGTTAAGGTGAATTTCTTGATCAAAAGTTTCGGGTTCTTGTTATGAATATGGAGAAAATTATGTTGAAAGCGTCACATCTTCGAATAAGTCTGGTGTGTGATTTAGATTTAATCGGAGCTTTAATGTGAACTCCAAACGATTGGACAGAAGAAAAAAAAGAAGGATGGCTAAGAAACGCAATGTTGTCGATAAAATTTTAGGGGCGGCCATTATATTCTGTACCAAATACATTTGACCTAATTTTTTGGTGAGATTTCTATATTAAAAAAATATAAATATGCCCAAGTGTAGCAGCCATTTCTTTACTGGTTAATGGTTATATTATTCTTCTCATTAGTCATTGAATCATTTTCTATTATATAATATTTTTTATAGAAGTAATTATTATTTCTCGAGACAAATGATTTAATTAAAAAGTGGTTGACCTACTTGAGGGTGTGTATCGGTTGGTTCGGTTCGGTTCGGTTTTAAGTATTATTGGTTCGATTTATTGGTTTTTAAATATGCTAAATCGATAACCAAATCAATAAGATATTTGTTATTGATTTTCCGTTTATCGGTTTTGATCTTTAATGGTTCGGTTTTCGGTTTAATCAATAAGAAAATACTTTCAAAATAAATATATGACTTATTCAACAATTTAACGCGAAATAAAAAAGAGAGAAATCTAATTACTCATTGAGTGCAAAAATTCTTCTTAGTGTAGTAAAAGTATAGCAAATACTCACAATTCACAACCCTGATCATTGCCTAACCCTTGCCGTCGTCGTTGCAAACCTTAGACGTCGTCGTTCTTAGTTCTTTAGATTTTTGACATTGTGAACCTAAAGACTAAAGTACTACTAAAACCTAAAGGGTAAATGCAGAGAGCAAGTTAATTAAGTAATGTTAATTGTGTAGGGTCCTTATAGTTATAGTCTATTATAGTGATTATACTAATATTGTTTGCTTGATATTTATGTATGACTAAAAATTAAAATAGAAAATTATTATATTCTTAATAGGTTATCGGTTAACCCAATATTAAAAAATCAATATCAAATCGATAACCCAATAATTTCTTTTTTTTATAAAACCATTAAATAACCATTAACCCAATAACAATAAACCAATAACATTTTTTTTCGATTCGATTTATCGATCGATTCAATTTTTACATACCCCTACTTTACTTCAATTAAGCGGAAAGGCTCCTTTTTTCAATCAAATTATCTAAGCACGTTACGCCGCAGCAACGCCAGCGACTTTATTTAAATTGAATCGGGAGGAGTATTTTAGTTAACTCAATCTACTATTTCAAATTAATATATACTCGGGTTTATAATTATATATTTATGATTTTTTTTGTAAATATTATATGTTTGTACAAATATTTAATTTATATAAATACATTACTTTTGTTAACGTTGGAAGTCAATATAATGATGGTTGCTGAGTACTTGTTCTGTAAAGTACTCCCTCTATCCCTAATTACTTGTCCACTTTTGAATTGACACACCTATTAAGAAAATAATTAATGACATAGTGAGTTTACTATTTTATTCCTATTAATTATGAAGTGGATGAAAATTTCTACATTTTTCAAAATAATTAGTCATTTTATTGAAGGTATAATAAGTAAAAAGAATTTGTCCTTTCTTGATTAGTCAAAATGGACAAGTAATTAGGGACAACTATAAAAAGAAAAGTAGACAAGTAATTAATTAGGGACAAAGGGAATATCATAATATTGGCACTAATTATGCTTTTAAAACGATTAAAGTAATTACTGATGTCCTTCCTAGATTAGTAGGTCCGTGAGAGTCACCAAAACAATGACACCTCCCTTATCATCTAGAATGAGAGAGACGCTTTTTCTAGTAATCTCAAACTAATCAATTCTTCAGTTAAAAAAACTCAAAATACTCTTAACATAATATGATAGTATTACTTTTTAGATTAAATTTGCACATAATATTAAGATGCTTATCTTTTCAACTATCAAGATAAAATTTTGTTCACGTACACTGCACCCAATCCAACAATTAACACATAATCATCCATTTCTTGTAATTTTGGTCACAGCTTAAACGTGTAACGGTAATCTGATGGTTCATTAAATCCATAATTATGACAACTGATACATGAAACTTTGGTATAAGCCAAAAAAAAGAAAGAGAAGGAATAATTAATAGTAGGAGTGTCGTGTAATTTCAGCCCATTCCATTAGACCCTTCAATTTTAGTTGAAAACACAATAAAAATGTTTAATACTAGTACAATTACGTGTAAGCAAAAACCAAAAACTCCCTAAAGTTGTGTGCTTGTAACACTAATTACTTCACCCTTAACCAGAGGTCTCGAGTTCAGGCCCTGAATATGGAGAAAATCCTATTGGGAGAGCCACCTCTGAATGGCCCCTGCAGAGCGCGATCCGAATTTAGTCGGAGCTCCAATGTGGCTCTGGACACCGGGTGGGAAACAAGAAAAAACAAAACTACTTCTTTTTCTTTCTATATGGCAATTGACAAGTGAACAGCGCAAATATGGTGTATTGTAATTTCATACGACTCGTTTAGAGGTGGTAAAATTAGTTCATAAATTTATTATTGGTTCACTTTATTTAAATTCAAAAAAAGTTAATGACCCCCTTATTTCATTAATTCGGTTCATTTTGATTTGTTTAAGTCAATCAATTTTAAAATAGGAATGATATGCAATCTAGATTGTACCATGAGAAACTTTGTTTAATATTTTTTTATAAAGATATTTTTATTTGATATGTTATATCTATATTCTTAAGATGAGAAAACAAGTTTTATTAGGTACGCAAACAAATAATAAGGAAACAAACGAATATTTAAAATTTAGTTAGAATTGAAAAGATTGAGTTATGACACGATGTTTTAGCTCATTTCAGCTTAGCATGTTTCAACTCAAATAACTTTTAAACAAGTAATTGACCAGCTTATTTATTAATTTCACTCATTTTCACATGTTTAATTTCAATTCAATCCATTCATCTGTCACATTAATCTCGTCATTTAATATAAATATAGGTTTCTGTCTATCCATAAAAAAATATGCAAAAATAAGCGACTTGGAGCTCAAGAAACCAAAATTTGTTTAGCTGTATATTTCGGAAATCGGATTTGCGATCTTCTAATTTCTAGGAAGTGAATTGATTGCTCTATGTACTAACTTTGTCAATTGTGATCTCTAGTCCTAAGTTGACCATTATTATTTCTTCTATTATTAGATATTTATTTAATATTGTGAAATTTTAGTAGTTTAATTGATTGATTGATAAAGTGATATTTTTGATATAACTATAAGTATACAATTATGTAAATTGTGTATTTTGAATTTTTATATTTTTATATATATATATATATATATATATATATATATATATCTTAAATTGTCAATTGGAAATTTGTTCTATATTCACTCTTTCCTAATTTATATGACTTACTTTTCTTTTTAGTCGGCCTAAAAAAATGACACATTTGTATAATAACTAACAATTTAATTTTAAAATACTCATTTTACTTTTAATAAAATGATTAATAGTCACGCAAATTCTATCACTTATTTTTTAGACCACAAGATTCAAAAGTCTTTCATTCTTTCTTAAATTCAGTGTCAAGTCAAACTAACTAATATAAAATATAGCGGAGAGAGTATAATTTTTTTTAAAAAAAGGCTTAAGTCATCTGCGGCCCTTTAAAGTTGTCCGCATAATTCACTTAGACACCTCAACCAGGGCTAGTACCTATTGAACACTTTTATTTATTCAAAACTTGTTCCTATTAGACATTTTTCGACAATAAGTAAAAAAAATAAAATGTGTGTAATACACTTGCTGTGATGTGGCAAAATGACTAATTAAAAGATAACATGTGGCGTTGGGCCCAATATTTTCCAAAATTATTTCAAATAAATTCTTCATCTATTTTTTTTTATAAAAATAAAAATAAATGAGTAGCCCAACCCTACCCCATCCCCCTTTCTTCTTCATCTTCTTCCTAGCAAGATTTTATTTCTCAAAGGACAAATTCAATTCTTTGTTAATTGCTTACATAATTATTTTTTATTCCTAATACGTGAGATCGATATATTCAAAGAGACTGATACAAGAATGATGAAGAAAGACATTGTCAATCGTCTTGAGATCGATAACAAAGAGAAATCGAGAGGACCTAAATTAATTTTATTGAATCAATCTGATATTATGTTTGATAATTTTAGTGGGTTTACATTTTAATTTGAATGGTAATATTTATTCGAAGGTGATCGAAATAGACGTCGATCGGCTAACTTTTTTCAGTCCGATGTTCTTTCTTTTTTTTCCCTCCAAATTTAATTAGCTGATTCAATTTTTATATTTTAATAAATGTTGAAAAAAAATAGAATAGAAAAAGAAGAGAAAAAAAATGGAGTGCAGTGGTCTTCATGGAGAAGACGACTTACAGGGGTGGGGTGAGGGCTCTTTTTTCTTCTTAAAGAATTAGTATTACTTTTAAATATATATTTGTTAAAGTTAAATTATTTAAATGCCAAGTGGCACTCAAAGAAGAAAAGGTATTAAGTTTTTTTGAAAAAAATAAAAATAAAACATTATTTAAGTTTTTTCACGCACTCAGCGAAAGTGTAAAACACTTCTTTTGCCATATCAATATTTTGTGTTTAATAGGTATACTTTTTGAACAATTCAGATGTTCAATAGGTAATAATTATAATTGAAGTGTTTAAGTGAAATATACGGACAACTTTAAGGGGCAAACGACTTGAGCCTTTTAAAAATGAGTATATATGTGAATTTTTTAGGAACTTTTGTAAGCCGCAATAATGTAAAAGCCCAAAAACAAAATGGATTTGGGCCCACAGCCCACTTAAACCTATATATATTCAGTTACCAAAAATATTGCAGAACAAGTAAACGGCTCCACGCTCTCTCTCTCTCTCTGTAAGTTTTTCCCGGCGACTCCTATTGTTGTTTTAGAAAATTGTAAGTTGAATTCCAGTAGTCTGTTATTTTTTACTTGATCAACAAGGCATTAACTAGCTTTAGCATAACTTCTTCGCTTCCGTATTTGTTTTACATAATTGTTTTTTCCATTCTTGAGTCGAGCGTCTACATACAACCCTTTTCATACTAGCGACGAATTTAGAATTTCTATAACATGGATGACCTACCAAAATAGAATGGAAAAGATGTATTTAGATGGAATTGATCTCTATTCAATGGTGCCAGCAGATAATAGTATATACCAATTTGGAAAAATATATACGTAAAATATCTAGTTTTATGGAGAGAATAGGTTCAATACCCACAATCTTTTACTATAAATTTGCCCCGGCCCTGGACTACACTTGTGAGATTACACAGGATATGTTGTTGTTGTTGAAGGCACTAACTCCAATTTTTCCTAGTTCCTTGTGATTCTACAAGTTGAGTTCCGTTTCTTATTTGCTTGTCATGTGATCTAAGGAGATGGCCAATAGTAAGTCCAATAGAATGAAATATTTTACACTTGTGTCCTATTTGAAAGTTATTAGTATGTGTAATTATTCTTGATGATTTCTTTTAACCAAGAAGACTAATTGTTAAAATTTTGCCAGAATCTCCCAAGATTGTATCAGCTCTGCCCTTTTCAGCTAGTAATGGCCATAAGTGAGTTACGTAATATTCTCATTCTGATATTCATTGTATTATTTTCTGTGTGAAGTTTTCCTTTTTAAAATGTAGGGCTGCAGTTTGAGAATTCTTGTGATATTGGAGTTTATTCCAAGCTCACCAATGCATACTGCTTAGTTGGAATTGGGGGTTCTCAAAACTTCTACAGGTTCATCTTTCTTGTTTTTCAAACTAATATTTTTGGAAGCTGCAGTTATAAACTAAAAGATTAGAGAAAAAAAATGAATGCTGAACTTTTTTTTGATAACCGTGGAGTCTGGGCTAGCTTTTGTCCAACTCGACTAAACTTTGTCCACCAAGACTAGGACAGACGGGAAGAAATGACCTTGAGTTTTTGTCTCTGCTAGAATTTGAACGTGAGACCTTATGGTTCACAATCTACCCACTAGACCACACTCTCGGGTGCAAATGAAGGTTGAATGTTTAATGTGGAACAATAAGAAAGGAAACATGAAGTGAATATAAATACTTAAAGATGAATAATGAATCTTTCTTGTTAACTTTCCCTGTTTATAGAAAAAGTTGTAATTTCTGTGATTTCTTTCCAGTACATTTGAGGATGAGTTAGCACATATTCGAGGCTTTCAAGTGATTCAAACAACTATTAACGGAAGCTGGTCGGTTGGAAGACTTTGTGCTGGTATTCAACAATTTTTTAAACTATATTCTGGAACTCAAGGCCCTTTTTCCCTCTGATTTTCCTGTGAGAACTAACTTTCCAACTTTCCAATTTTCTGCAGGAAATAAAAATGGGCTTCTCTTGCCTTATACCACTACACCTCAAGGTAATAACATCATTCGTTCTATCTTAGGCATTTCAGTTTTAGTTTTTAGTTTTCTTTGAATATTCTTTTTCCTTTGTGACTGTAATTTGTACAGTGCAATAATTGTTGATCATGCAAACATATGTCATTCTAGTTGCTTGTATTCAATAGAGCCTTACTTATCTATATGTCGGGCATGGATATGCATTGGACTTGCTATGACAAAATTTGTGGTTAGAAGAAAACAATTTCATTAGTAGTCGGTCTGCAACATTGTTGTCCTTGATTCCTTGCATCAGTTTTGGGACTGGAGGCCACTGATATGTCTATATAAACTAACAAAATATTGAAAATTTGATTTTCGTTTGGGCTAATGTTTCACTCTACCATTTCATGTTTATTTATGTGACTTGGTCAAAATACCTTACGTTCACTTTTATCCTTTGTTATTTCCTTGATTTCACATCTGCCTTTGTGTCTCTTTCGGTGGTTGAAGAACTTCAGCACTTGAGAAATAGTCTGCCCGATTCTGTTGAGGTACAATGCATCGACGAGACACATTCTGCCTTGGGAAACTGCATAGCATGCAATGATCATATTGCTCTTATACATCCTTCTCTTGACAAGGTAATCTGTTCGTGTCTTTTCCTATAGAATGGGATCACATTATGTGGTATATGAAATTTCATTTCCCTCCCTACATATTCCGGATATTGAGCAAACCTATAGGTCAAAATTTGAGTCGTGTGTTAAGTAGCTGTTGTGATGTTTTGATTGTCAATAATTATCTATGTATTGGCCTTTTCTCTGTTTCATATAGAAAACACAAAATGTCGAATTAGAGCAGTCAGATTTGCTGATTGTGATGTTTGGTGGGATGTGCATAACTAGAGAAAACATCTTTGAAAATTGTGGTCCTAGTCCTTGGGTATTTCTGGGTTATCAAAAAATAAATTTTCTTAATCCTTTATGTAAAATGTTCCTGTATCTAAAGTGTCCTCCATATGATATTACGTTATCTTACACTATGTTTAGCTTTAAGGAGGGGATATCTTGATGGACTTCTCTTAGGGGAAGCGTTTTCATCTCCTTGGGTTAGCCCATGGTGCTCTCCACTACTTGTACCATTTTTCATGCTATTTAAACATATCCTATCACAACATATACTGATGACAAGCTTTGGAGTTTGTCATGACATGAATATATTTACTGTAGCCTGAATTTGTCAAGATTCAACAATAGCCTTTTCCTCCTTACCAATAAAATAGATTAAGGAGTAGGTTAGATCCTGAATTTTACCTACGTCAATGTGTTGTGCTTTATTATTTTTCTCCAGGACACTGAAGAGATGATTGCTGATGTTCTTGGTGTTGAAGTTTTAAGGCATACGATAGCTGGGAACGTTCTTGTTGGCAGCTATTGTTCTTTATCCAACAAAGGGGTCTTGGTAAGTTCAATTTTCTTACTCCCCCTTGTAGACAGGTGCTGGAGCAACAAGACACATAACTATGTTACTCTTTTTCCTAATTTTTGTGAAACTTTGTTATGGAACAACAGGTCCATCCTTGTACGTCCATTGAAGATTTGAATGAACTGGACACTCTTCTTCATTTACCTATTGCTGCTGGAACTGTGAATAGGGGTAGTAATGTGATTGCTGCTGGATTGACCGTTAATGACTGGACAGCGTTTTGTGGCTCAGACACTACAGCAACAGAGTTGGCTGTTATTGACACCGTATTCGGTTTGAGAGATGCTCAACCAAGTGCTATTGGTTGTTGAAATAAAGAAATCATGATCGACAATAGTTACATCTGTGAGTTTTGTGGTTTATGCTGCATGTTCTTTTAGAGTGTTTCTATTGTTACGAGTTTGAGCTGCTCTTCTTAATTTTACTTGTGATGAATGCACAAATTTTGATCTGTTGCTAAAATGTTAACTATGTTCTCCTATTTTTAAGTGCTTATTTAAGTTGGTTTTGTGTTCATATGTGTTAAATGCATTTAGTAGTTGTGTTTGTATGAAGTATTTATTGAATCAATCAGAGATTGTCTACATCTATCAATTTTTACCAATATCTAATTCAGTTATATTCGATAACATACTAAAACTTGAACTTAATAGAATATGTCCAACTCAATATTTATTTTCTTTATCCATAATAGAAAAAGAAATATATTTTCACTCATTGTTTTTTTTTTCTTTTTCTTTTTTATAGATTCTTTCAAATATTGATGTTGTCTGCATAGGTAGAAAGTTTGAAATCATGGATGTGGTAGAAAATTATTGAGTTTACAAATTATTTCCAATTAAAGTTTTAAAATGCTATTGACTAAAACTTGCTCAAATATTCTAGTCAAAATTGATAAATGTAGACAATTTCTAAGCGATTAGATAATACAATGGGTATAGATAACAATCAAGAGAGAAAACATCATTTTTTCCTTGTTTGAAAAATTCATACTTTATTCATAATATCAAACAAACTCATATATTATGTCTTGAACATTAAATACTCCCCCCCCCCCCCGAACCACAACACACACCAAAATCCACCCAAAACTACAACACAACTAGAATTTGTTTCACCCAACAAAAACAAATATTTCTAAATAAATGACTTATTTGATTAGTGTCCACCATTGTTCATCCAAGGAGAAGGCAAGTGCATTGAAATGAATGGATGAGGTGACATTGGCATAAGGAGATTGTTGTTGTTATAGGGGTTCTGTTCCATACCGAACGAGTTGTTGTCATATGCTTTAGAGTGGTTTAATCTCCCAAAATTGTTGTTATTAAGGTTCTGTTCCATAGCAAATGAGTTGTTGCCATATGCTTCAGCTTGATTGAATCTCCCAAAATTGTTGTTATTGGGGTTCTGCTCCATAACGAACAAGTTGTTGCCATATGCTTCAACTTGGTTGAATCTCCCCAAATTGTTGTTATTGGGGTTCTGCTCCATAACAAACGAGTTGTTGCCATATGCTTCAGCTTGGTTGAACCTCCCAAAATTATTGTTATTGGGGTTCTGCTCCATAACAAACGAGTTGTTGCCATATGCTTCAGCCTGATTGAATCTCCCATAATTGTTGTTATTGGGGTTCAGCTCCATCGCAAACAAGTTGTTCTCAGATGCTTCAACCTGGTTGAGTATCTCAAAATTGTTGCCCTTTGGGTTCTAGTCCATAACAAACGAGTTGTTGTCATATGCTTCAACATGGTTAAGTATCTCAAAATTGTGGCCATTGGGGATTTGGTCCATAACTAACGAGTTGTTGTCATATGCTTCAACCTGGTTGTTGGGATTGTTATTTAGATATGGTACACCAAAGGTGTAAGGGTAAGATTCAGGCTGTAAGAAAGAGGCAATTTGATGGTTGTTAATATGAGTAGGTATGTCACTATTGACTTGATGATCCATGGGCACAATTATTGGTGTCATAGGGTTAGATGTGATAGTTCGAATATCATTTATGCTAGCGCGACGACGTTCTACTGGAGTTTTACAGTTCATGCGAGAAAAGAACTTTTGCGCATGACTGCCCACTTGTCTCGCTGTTTTTGAAACGACATACTCCTTCGAGATATCCTTCCAATTTCCTTTTCCAAGAGTGTACAGTCCGATGAGAAATAACCTATATATACATACCATATGATTAGAAAAAAAATACTGGATAGAGTTTTTTTAAGAAAAAAATTGGGGGAAAGGGAAATGGAGAGGGGATTACAATGTGAGAATTGAACCCTTACCCAAGTTGGGAATTCAAATAGTCAACCAAATAAACTACTAACATTGAGTTTTGTGATATATAATTAATTAATACTTTTTTTCAAAAAAAAAGATATATAATTAATTTAATGGAGTTTCAATTTATGCTCTATCAGTATAACAAAAAACATAAATGAATTAAAAATTTACCAAGTAAGAAGCAACAATGAACTTTGAACTCATAAAATTAAATCTAACATGTAAAAATGCCTGATGAGACATAAAAATAAAGAATGCAAATATTTATGTGTAAGTTTCTAAAAAAAAATAACAAACAGAATTTACCGGTGTTCCTCTTCCGTCCATAGAATCACCCGTCTCCGATGTGGTGATGTGCCATTGTGAACTTCCATGTTTTGAACTTGAGGTGGTGGTGTGTCATTGAGAACCTCCATGTTTTGAGCTTGAGGTGGTGGTGTTTCATTGAGAACCTCCATGTTTTCAACTTCAGGTGGTGGTGTATTATTGAGAACCTCCATGTTTGAGTTATTCAACTCCATTGATAGAAAGAACAAGAGGCTAGAATATATTGTACGAGAGAGGTGTTATGCTTCTTTTTGTGAAGTCCATTGTTGTGTTAGAGTCAAAATAGTAATGTCCTTTTATAGTTGAGAATTTTTGGGTTAGTAGAGTAAAATCGAATTCTCAATGGTGAGAAGATTACATTCAATTGTCAATAGTTTAATGACTTTACCAAATAATGTTGTTGTCCGAGCTGGACAAAAGATTTACATTCCTTAATTAATTTTTGTATAGATGCTTCTAGAATTTATTAAGGTATATTTTCGGTGAAATCAAACAAACAATATCATAAACACTTCATTTGATTTCACTGAAAATATAACTTACTCAATAATTCTAGAAGCATCCATACAAAGATTGATTAAGGAATGCAAATCTCTTGTCCAGCGCGGACAACAACATTATTTGGTAAAGTCATTAAACTATTGACAATTGAATGTAATCTTCTCACCATTGAGAATTCGATTTTAGTCTACTAAACCAAAAGTTCTCAACTATAAAAGGACACCTATTTTGACTCTAACACAACAATTGACTATACAAAAAGAATCATAACACCTCTCTTGTACCATATATGCTAGCCTCTTGTTTTTTCTATCAATGGAGTTGAATAACTCAAACATGGAGGTTCTCAATAACACACCTCCACCTCAAGTTGAAAACATTGAGGTTCTCAATGATACACCACCACCTCCAGTTCAAAACATGAAGGTTCTCAATGACACACCACCACCTCAAGTTGAAAACATGGAGGTTCTCAATGACACACCACCACGTCGGAGACGGGTGATTCTATGGACGAAAGAGGAACACCAGTAAATTCTGGTTGTTTTTTTAGAAACTTACACATAAATATTTGCATTCTTTATTTTTATGTCTCATCACACATTTTTACATGTTAGATTTAATTTTATGAGTTCAAAGTTCATTGTTGCTTCTTACTTGGTAAATTTTTAATTCATTTAGGTTCTTTTTTTATACTGATAGAGTATAAATTGAAACTCCATTAAATTAGTTATGTATCTCCTATTTTTGAAAAAAAATAATTAACTGTATATCACAAAACTCCATGTTAGTAGTCAGTTGGTCGACTATCTGAATTCCAACCTTAGGGTAAGGGTTCGATTCTCACATTGTAATCCCCTCCCCATTTCCCTTTCCCCTAATTTTTTTCTTAAAAAACCTCTCTGGTATTTTTTTTTCTAATCATGAGGTATGTATATATAGGTTATTTCTCATCGGACTGTACACTCTTAGAAATTGGAAGGATATATCAAAGGAGTATGTTGTTTCAAAAACAGCGAGACAAGTGAGCAGTCATGCGCAAAAGTTCTTTTCTCGCATGAACTGTAAAACTACAGTAAAACATCGTCGCGCTAGTATAAATGATATTCGAACTATCACATCTAACCCTGTGACACCAATAATTGTGCCCATGGATCATCAGGTCAATAGTGACGTACCTTCTTATATTAACAACCAACAAATTGCCTCTTTTTTACAGCCTGAATCTTACCCTTACACCTTTGGTGTACCATATCTAAACAACAATCCCAACAACCTAGTTGAAGCATATGACAACAACTCGTTCGTTATGGACCAGAACCCCAATGGCCACAATTTTGAGATACTCAACCAGGTTGAAGCATATGACAACAACTCGTTCGTTATGGACTAGAACCCAAATGACAACAATTTTGAGATACTCAACCAGGTTGAAGTATATGATAACAACTCATTTGCTATGGAGCAGAACCCCAATAACAACAATTTTGGGAGATTCAACCAGGCTGAAGCATACGGCAACAACTCGTTTGTTATGGAGCAGAACCCCAATAACAATAATTTTGGAAGATTCAATCGGGTTGAAGCAAATGGCAACAACTCGTTTGTTATGGAGCAGAACCCCAATAACAATAATTTTGGAAGATTCAATCGGGTTGAAGCAAATGGCAACAACTCGTTTGTTATGGAGCAGAACCCCAATAACAACAATTTTGAGAGATTCAACCAGGCTGAAGCATATGGCAACAACTTGTTCGTTATGGAGCGAAACCCCAATAACTATTTCAACAATTTTGGGAGATTCAACCAGGTTGAAGCATATGGCAACAACTCGTTTTCTATGGATAAGAACCCCAATAACAACAATATTGGGAAATTCAACCAGGCTGAAGCATATGACAATAACTCGTTCGGTATGGAACAAAACCCCTATAACAACAACAATCTCCTTATGCAAATGTCACCTCATCCATTCCTTTCCATGTACTTTCCTTCTCCTTGGATGAACAATGGTGGACACTAATCAAATAAGTCATTTATTTAGACATCTTTGTTTTTGTTGGGTGAAACAAATTCTAGTTGTGTTGTAGTTTTGGGTG
>NW_006239435.1:0-1121 GCF_000226075.1 Solanum tuberosum
TCTTATACACTTGATCTTTCTCAAATAAAGAGTGATTAAGATTAACAATGATGCCTGGTACTAATTCTTCTAGCTCATCAACTTCCTCACATGATCCAAAGCCAATTAACCCTATTGCTTCACCAATACCATTAAATGTATTAGAGAAGTATGAATTGTGTATAACCCTCATATCTTCTGAAGTGTCTGAACATAATAGTGGAATGAGTGTAGAATTAGTCTCCAAGTTGACTGGTTCAGTTGTTGTGACACACAAAGGGTATCTTGCCATATCTCGATGTTCCTTTTTGGTTTCAACATATACTTTTACCCCCATATCATTATGAATTTGAATTGGAGGAGACCTTTCATCAATTTTATATCTGATTTCAACTTTACTTGTTGATGTGTCTATTGACAATTCTTTATACCTTCAACTTTACTTGTTGATGTGTCTATTGACAATTGAGTAGCAATTATAGAAACGAGGGTGGCAAAGTTTGATTCTGTATTTATCAACACACCATCTGCCACGTAATTAGTATATTTGTTGCTAGGATCCCATCGTCCATTGAAGTAAAGCAGCACAGCCAGATTAGTCATATTTTTTTTTCTGCACATTATTAAAAAGTGTGCAGATTAGTCTATTTTTCATTGCTTATGTAATGAATTCTCAGGTTAGCCTTTACAACTATATCTAATTCAATTATTGTTCAGTTCAGCAAATGTACAATGTCAATATTTCTGGGAGATATTAATACTATTATATAAAAGTCTATGGGGGAGTGTATACATCCTTCCAACACACAAAACTCAAACTGGTATGATAAGCAAAAAGAGAATGGAAGCCACAAAGATGAGCAGCAAGAAAACAAAAGATAAGTTAACAGTTAAAGTGCCAGAAGCCAAACTCATACCACATAGAACAGATGACTAGAGATGCCAGACTCAATAACTCCCCTGCTAGTGCCTGTTGATATCCCAATTGTAGTGCAAGCACAAACACCAAAATGGCAAAGGAATAGTGTGCACAAGGGAAGGACAGGGGAGTGTTCTTGTATTAAAAGTGTATTACACTGTATTAAAGTTGAATTAGAAGAGTGATTTAAGAAAGAATTTAAACAAATAACTAAGAAAACGAC
>NW_006239435.1:2006-7544 GCF_000226075.1 Solanum tuberosum
TATAGATTGAATTAAACTTGAATCTATTATGAATTAACCAAGAATATCAATCAGAAGAGTGAATTAAGAAAGAATTTAAACAAGTCATCAAATCATAACAAATCAACCAACAAACTGCAAAAATGAATTAAACTTGTATTAAAAGTGTATTACATAACCAAGAAAATCAATCAGAAAAGTGAATTAAGAAAAAATTTAAACAAATCATCAAATCATAACAAATCAACCAACAAACTGCAAAAATGAATTAAACTTGTATTAAAAGTGTATTACAATGTATTAAACTTGAATTAGAAGAGTGAATGAAGAAAAAAATTGAAACAAATAGCTAAGGAAATGACGAGAGAATGTTCTATAGATTGAATTAAACTTGAATCTATTATGAATTAACCAAGAAAATCAATCAGAAGAGTGAATTAAGAAAAAATTTGAAACAAATAACTAAGGAAACGACGAGAGAGTGTTCTATAGATTGAATTAAACTTGAATCTATTATGAATTAACCAAGAAAATCAATCAGAAGAGTGAATTAAGAAAAAATTTGAAACAAATAACTAAGGAAACGACGAGAGAGTGTTCTATAGATTGAATTAAACTTGAATCTATTATGAATTAAACAAGTAAATCAATCAGAAGTGTGAATTAAGAAAGAATTTAAACAAGTCGTCAAATCATAACAAATCAACCAACAAACTGCAAAAATGAATTAAACTTGTATTAAAAGTGTATTACAATGTATTAAACTTGAATTAGAAGAGTGAATTAAGCTTGAATTAAGCTTGAATTAAGCAAGTAACTAATGACATGCAATCGAATTTAAACCTTCTAACCTTTCAAACTTCAAAAAATTTCAAACTCTCTGCCCGAACTTGATTCATCTCGAAATTGATCACTGAATACACATCAGTGAAGGTTAGTATAGCCGCGATACAGAATTAAGGATGAATTAAACAAGTAACTAAGACATGCAATCAAATTTAAAGCTTCTAACCTTTCAAACTTCAAAAAATTTCAAACTCTCTGCCCGAACTTGATTCATCTCGAAATTGATCACTGAATACACATCAGTGAAGGTTAGTATAGCCGCGATACAGAATTAAGGATGAATTAAACAAGTAACTAAGACATGCAATCAAATTTAAAGCTTCTAACCTTTCAAACTTCAAAAAATTTCAAACTCTCTGCCCGAACTTGATTCATCTCGAAATTGATCACTGAATACACATCAGTGAAGGTTAGTATAGCCGCGATACAGAATTAAGGATGAATTAAACAAGTAACTAAGACATGCAATCAAATTTAAAGCTTCTAACCTTTCAAACTTCAAAAAATTTCAAACTCTCTGCCCGAACTTGATTCATCTCGAAATTGATCACTGAATACACATCAGTGAAGGTTAGTATAGCCGCGATACAGAATTAAGGATGAATTAAACAAGTAACTAAGACATGCAATCAAATTTAAAGCTTCTAACCTTTCAAACTTCAAAAAACTTCAAATTCAACTCTCTGCTCGACTTGATTCATCTCAAAACTGCACTGAATTCACATCTCTGAAGGTAGTATAGCCGTATTTGTGAAGAAAATTGTGAGTAAGAAGTGGCAAGAAAAAATCGCACCAACGAGAGAAAATCGTAGCGGCGAGAGAAAATTGGGAGCGAAAGATAGAAAGGACGAAGTGAATTTGATTTAATTCAGCCAAATTGTCATATATGGTTAAAAAAATAATGTTGACAAATATAGTAAATATTTTTAAAAAAGTATACAGGTAAGTGATTTTCCCTACTACAATTCCATACGTACAACAGCAATTTCATACCCAGCCCACGTTTTCCCTTGTAGACCCGGCCCATTTCCTTTTTCCCCTTCACAAAGAGACCCAGAACATTCCCAGCTCACAAACAACACTCCAACGTCTCACAGAAGGAAAACAATCACACGGCGTGAAAACACGGAGCAGTACACGGAAAACAGCCTTCACATACACACGGAAGTGATTAACGGCGTCTATGGGTCTTCTCCACCCAGCACAACAGTACTATTCCAGTCGAGATTTCCGGCAAAAGCAGCTACTGTAGCAGCGCAGGACAGCGTGCTTTCGTCTTTGTGACTGTAAGATGATGCCACGTTGCGGGCCCAAGGACGAATGAATAGATCATAGCCCTCCATCTCGCCCTTTCCTCTTTCGGAATGGGGCGGAAATTGCAAGAAAAGGTGTTGCCCTTTAAATGGTGAAAGAAATTTTTGAGTTTGAATTTGGAGTGGGTCCATTCCTATCCGAATTCCCACCCGTTTCCCCCCACAATCTACCCTAATTTTCCCCATATATATAGCATCTTCTGTTCATTGGGGGGGGGGGATTTATTTTTTTTGGAGAAAAATTTAGAGAAAATACTGTGGCAAGTTAGGAAGAAAAACAGAGGATTTTCGTGTTTTTACCAAAAAATATAGGGAGAGATTTTTTTTAGCAATAGAACGGAGAATAACTCTAGTAAAATGCACGCTAAATACGTTCTCAAGAAAACAGAGAAAACGGCCAGTTCTAGTGCCCAGCTCTAGCGTTCTGTTTGGATTTCTCGGTTATTGCTTGAGTCGGAACGCGCGTGGTGAAGTCGTGGTGTTCCTTGCTCGCTTTCGTCCCCGTCGCTGCACCGTAAAAGGTAACGTTTTTATTATTATTTTATTTTTCTTCCTCAAACAAGGCGTATTCTGTTTTGTTTTTCTGTCCTAAAGGGGTCAGCTTCGTTATCATCTTGCTACATGTTCTTGATATGATATTGAATGTGGCTGAACGTCGGCAAGATATGCTAAACGCGGCTGGGTGTTTTCTTTAGTTGTTGTTAGCGGCGTTTAGTTCGAATTGATTTACGCTTTTGCTTCTGTTATTTGACTCATCACCTTGTTTGTTTGGTATGGTTCGAGTCTGATTTTCGGTGTTTCTCGGGATGTAGTTGTGATCATTTCTGAAATAGTTGTTTTATCCCATGGTTGTGTTTGCCCAAGTTGAATCTATATTATCGCCTAATCTTTGATGTCATATTCTTCATTTTCTTTGTTTCTTGTTATCGCTTTTCGAGTCGCAAGGCGTAGTGTATTAAGTCTCTTTTTTTCATGGTTGTTATCTCATTAACGTGGCTTTCGAATGCCTCGTATTCTGTGTGTGTTGGCTTATATTTTCCAAATTAGAAGTGAGTTGGGAAAGCACGTGAGAGTTAAAGTGTTGCAGTATTTGATCGTTTAAATTTCTTCGAAGTAGTCAGTCTTTTCTTTTCTTGTTTTGTGAAATTGGGTCTGTTCATTCAGTTTATGAAGAAGTGAATCAACAACCTTGTTTGTATTTGAGGGTCATTATGTTCATCATCTTAGTCCGTTCGGCTGATTGTGTTCATGAACGAATGACTAGTTATTCTCCTTGATTAACATTGGCATTGTAAATCGAATGTTGGACATGGCAAAATGTGCTCATCATGCTTAAAGTGATCTTACTGTATTGTTCTTCATTAGCACACATGACACATTTGCCTGCTATCTAAATTTTATTTTTATTTTATGTTATTTTATGCTAAAGACGTGTCTGTACAGTATTTCATTCACAACATGTCATAGTAGTGTTTTCTTGGATTATATATATATAAGGCCCATTAGATCATCATTTCATCATTGTTAATTGTATAAAAATGTGGCAGCCCCCTTTCTCCTTTCCCTTTAGTATACTAATCTCTATTCTCTTTGTCGTTACATGTGAAATTTGTTTGGGCCGTCACGGACCCTATCCTCGCATTTCCAAATGGGCCCTAAAGGGTCCAAATTTCTTTATCCGAGTCAACCGGCCAATGAAAATCGACGTACAAGTCCCGGTGTTGAAAAAATATTGTAGCAGATCGAAAATCTGAAAAAGATTGGGCCAAAGGCCCATTCTTAATTCCAAAAATTGTATTTTGTTATTTTTGGGCCTAAGCCCTTGTTATTATGCTTGTTGTTGTCTTGTTAGAATTTAGGACAGGTGGCAAGAATTGGGCCTTTGGCCCAAAATGAAATTAGGCCCAAGTGTTGGCCCAGGCGGACAGAAAACCAGACTTGGGCCCAAATTCTCCTCTTTTACTTTATTATTGTTTTTCTGTCAATATTTGTTACTAAGTCTTAAGGTTTTAAAACTTAAATCCCCAAAAGATACCCGTTTTGATATTATAACTTAACTAAATCAATCACCTTTAACGAGGCCTAAAAATTTAATTTTGCAAAATATTTCACTTAGATAAAATCTTGATATTTCCCCTTTCCCGATCCTAATTATAACAATGGTTTTGAATCGGATTAAGTCAAATTATTTTAGCCAAATAATTAATCGTCGGATAACCGCATTAGCGGGTGTTCTAGGTGCTTTAAAACCCTTCCTAGAACACTACTATGAATCGCGAACCCCCTTGAATATTTTTTTCAATTGATTTCCTATTTTAATCTTTTGAAAAATCGATTTTCTTAATTTCCCTTCAAAAATTAGGTGGCGACTCTTAAAATCAGTCTAAAATATCTTTTTAAAATAAAACAGGAGCTTGTGAAACACCAAATGAGTTGCAAGAAGAAGTCCAAGAAGAGCCACAATCGCAATTGAGGAGGTCTACACGACTAAAGCATCCAAATACCAAGTGCATAAATGCAGCATTAACCGAGGTGGTGAACATCAAAGAGGCTACTACCTTTGAAGAAGCTTCAAAGAGTAGGGATCAAAATAATTCGATGAAGGTGGAGATCCTCAAAGGGTATGGACAACATGATTGTAACACCCCGTATTCAAAACAGACCAAAAATGCAGATTTTGAGAAGTTGCAGTTGCAACTTACGGTCACCATCCACGGACCGTAGGTCAGACCACGGCCCGTGCTGGTGGTCCGTGGTTCGCCACTGCAACCCCTCCCCAGCCAGCTCAGAAAATTGGTTAAAGTCTCGACCCACGGACAGACCCACGGTCCGTAGATCAGACCACGGTCCGTGGTCTGTGTCCGTGGATCAAGACCTCCTTTACCCAGCCTCTGACATGAACTACGGTTGACCAGCACGGACCGTCGTTCGATCCACGGTCCGTAGGTCTGACCGTAGATCGAAGGTTAGCATCCAGTTAGCTGAAAATTCTGATGGGTCAACTTCAGATGGTCATAACTTTTAGCACAGAATGAATTATGTGTCCCATAACCTATGGTTAGATAGATAATTGAATTATCTTTCCAACGCCACCGAGTTTGCTAAATTCCGACCTCCGAGTAAAAAGTTATGCCCGTTTTAGTGAAGCCCTGTCGGGCAGACTCGATCTACGGACTGTCGATTGATTGACGGACCGTCAGTCCATTCCGTCGATCACTCCGACAGCAGTTAATTCAAGGGTCTTTTGGTCTTTTTCTATTTCGTTTAACCCCTAAGATACGTCGTTTAAACCCTAAAGCATGAGGTTTTAATCAGTTTAAGCCTAGAAACATAACTAGAACTTACTCTATCCTGCATGCTCAGTACCTTTCAAGTACTGACGCATACGTGCGCTACATCT
>NW_006239435.1:8661-12852 GCF_000226075.1 Solanum tuberosum
CCCATCTTTCAGATTTATTTATGATTTAGCTTCCGCACAGTAACTATTATCTTTAGTATGCTCATGATCATGCCAGCAGGGTTAGCTTGGGATCACTTGTGGTCCTAGGTCCCGTGTCCGCGTCTCGGGGGTAGCTCGGGGCGTGACAATGATGCTTGCAAAGTTTCTGGAATTGTCATAACAGACGTAAAGAAAAAATTAAGTTGGTGTTGAGGGGGAGTGTTAAGAATTCATCACCAACTTAATTATTTACTCAAGATAAGTCAAGAACAATCTAGAATATTCCGGAGATATAGAGAATTGAAGGAAGATCTCTAGAATAAGTATTCTAGAGAGAATAATCTAGAAACGTTCTAGATAGGGTAGTTTTAGAATTAAGTAGTTGGAGGAATATTCTAGAATAGAGTAGAAAAATATGTTTAGCTAGATTGTTACATCACCTCCTATAAATAGAGGTGGTTCATTTGATATGTAACCAAGAAACTAAGTAACAAAGCAATTGAGTAAGACACCAAGAGAGCAAACAAGTGTGTGCTCAAGTAAAGAGTGTTGCTGAAGCAAGCAACAAGTGTCATCAAGATTGTAAGACCGTAGCGGGTCCTTACTTTGATATCATAAAATTCAAGTTATGAGAAATCAATTGTGCCTGTCGTCTCCAAACAAATAATATTCAACACGTCCACCTATTCATCAGAGAAACCCCCATGTAAGGTGAGAAATATAATCCTTGATATGTATGCAAATGAATAACCTTTGTCGCTGAGTGGTTGTGAAGTAAGTATTTCAATTGTTTTGACTAGTATTGTTGTATTGTTAGGGTGCTCATTTGGTTTACTCTATTAATATGTATATTGTAAGAGGTAATTATTTAACCTTCTGCTTCTTTGGCCTTGAGTAAATATCAAGAATTCAAGTTGCTGCATTTTTTTATTTTTTTGTCTTTCGATCGGTCTACAACATATGCAGGAGCACTAGTTTTAATGATTTACTAGTCTTTTCGTTTTGGACTCTTAACAATTTTCTTTTGGCCATGATTGATCGAAGCAAATTGAAAGAAGTTTAGCATCAAAGTTTTGCTAAGTTGTAATCCTCTGGAGCCAGGAACAGGGGAATTTTGGTATTATGGGAAGGAATAATTACTTCAATTCAAGTTACAAAATAGTGAAGTCACTGTTGTTAATAACCTCGGCTCAATGAAAAACGTTCCAAAACAGTCATGAACAAAAACAAATGGAAGTACAAGAAACAACAGATAATAGAGTAACAAAAAAAACAGTAACAACAACATCACGTAGTAATAGAACAGAACTACAACAAAACAATAAGACAAACCTACAACATATGAGAAATCGATTACTATGTTACACATTGTTCTTATGATTTCAAAGATTTTATCTGCGTTCATAGAAGCCAGAAAATGATCCTTTCTGCTCAAGATTCCCCCAACTGAATATATGGAGTTATGCTTCAATGAAATGACTAATGGGATTACTTTTTGTCCATTGCTGGAAGCCTTTGTCAGATTTTACATCCATGGAAATACTATAAATTAAAGAACAAACTTTAATCACAATTTATCATAACTTCAATTATTGTAGGAATCATATTTGATTGAAGGGTAAAATGGCTCATCAACTAATTATCATGGATATTTTGGTAATTCAACTTTATATTAGAAGCTTTTCACTTATAATAGCTTTTTGATTCATATATCACACGTATATCCCATCTTAATCAACATAAATTTTCTATCTATGGACCATAATTACTCTATATTAAGACAAAAAAATATATCTCAATAAATTGATAATGCATCTAAGTAGACGTTTGGCCATGCGATACCATATCACGACATGGTAACGTGAGATGGAATCAGCGTTTGGACATGCGATTTTACGCTGATTCCATCTCATGAGATGTGATTTCATATTCTCCAAAAACCATGATATGGAATTGTATGGTAATTTCATATCATGATTTGAGATATTTTAATACAAAAATTGATCCACAACCACGAGTTTATATTTTGTTAAAACAACCCCACATTTATATCTACTAACCATTTATTTCATATGTAAATAAATTTATAATCACATCATTACTTTTTAAAATTTCTTATTCTCACCGATATAAAATTTATTATTCTCACCAACATATAGTCACTTTAACTCACACCAATCGATTGTTAAACTGATGAAATATTTATGGTCTATGAGCATAAAAATATAGTTGCAAATGATATTGACCAACAAATGGTTCAAAGTAACAATGTTAGTTTGTCTTTTCGGTCATGATAGAGAAATGCAAGTTCAACGTTAGAAGATCTAGTACACTACAATTTATGTTCAATTTTTTTTTAATCAAATTAAAATTAGATGAACAATTACTTAAGTGGAGAACAAATAACTTTGTAATAATTTATTATGCGATTTTATAAATTTTTATTTATTTGATAAAGATTGAACTAAACAATTGGGGCTATTTTAATAGTTTTACAACTTATGGGATTTTTATGTTTATGAGAAAATATACAACACAAAAATTTCATATCGCATGTCCAAACAAAACTTCCATTTCATCTCATGATTCCATATCATGATACCATATCGCATGGCCAAACGTTGCAAACATGAATAAATTGAAAACGACATCGCCTAAGCAAAAATAACTTATCAAAAGTAGAAACTTCATTTGTTACTATTTATATGTCTTTCTTACTAAAAAAATAGATGGTCTTTAATATTTGTCATTTCATAAAATCAATGCATAAATGACACTATTCTTCCTATTTTACCCTTAAGAGTTATTAGCTTGAAAATATGAATTTGACCAACATAGGAAAACTAAATAATTATTTCATATTCATCGGTCAATTTAATTAATCAAAATAAATTAATTTATATTCATTTATTAAAAACTTAACTTCAAGAGAATACTAAATAAGAATACTATAGTAAACTTACATAACTTCTTAAGTAACGTGAAATCTAAAACAGTAACATATAATAAATTGAAACAGAGTATTTGTTAACATAATAAAATACTAAAAATTTCATGGACACTTGATATGAATATTGTCTTAAAATTAATGTTGTGTTGAACTTTTTATACTCTCGTAAGAAGAAAAAGTGGGATAGCCATTTCTTCACTACTACTCCAATTCCAACCTCTAACAGCTATAGATACTCTTCTTCTCCCGTTGGCCATTTTTGTTATCTTTTCTGCAAAAACACAAATCTGCTATTGTAATCTACTATTTCCTACGTCTAATAATAGTTGTCCATTATATTATTTTAGAATGTCTAACAATACTTGTCCACTTTATGAAATCAATAGATAATTTTACACTTAGTTCCTAATTTACCCTTATCATTAATTATAATTATTTTTCTATTATATTTTTCAAAACATTGTATTTGTTATATTCAATGATTGATATAATAAAATTATTCTTCTATTTATAATTTCTTAAAAAGTGTGTGAAGTCAATAATGAATAAGTATTGTTATAGAAAGAAAAGTATTGTGCATACACTACATAAAAAATGATCTTTAGCGGCAATTAATTAACGGCAATAGCTCAATTGACAGTAAATATGTATTTTTAGCGGCAATTAGCACACTTTGTATAATGTCCCTAAAGCATTTAGCGACATTGAATCTAATGACACTTAACTAATGTCGGTGAAGACTTTAGCAGTCTTTATTAATGTGTCTATTTATTGCCGCTAAAATTTGATTTTGTTGTAGTGATATAAGATGTGAGAGCACACATGGTCGCATAAAAAAGAGATTTTAGGTAAACTTTAACCCTTTATGACCTTTATATAGTTCTTTCTTTATTGACATTTTTCAAATAGAAAATAAAATCACACAATATTAATCATTCATTATAACTTTTCAAATTCTACATTTATGTTATAGCAAGATTCCAAGAAAGAGGTCATAGCATAAACGTGGATAATATAAAAGTAACTGATGAGGAATATTTAAGGATAAATAGGAAGACTTTAGTCTTATTAATTAGTAATAGAAAATTAAAGGCCTTATTAAGAGATTGACTTAATAAAAGTTAGTCACTAGAATACATTTGGGGAAATTTGAATGGATATGTTTCACACTTTATTGCCTTTGTTAAACTTTTACTTTTTTGGTTATTTTATAGAAAGTATTTAATGAATTAGTATTTATT
>NW_006239435.1:22505-32655 GCF_000226075.1 Solanum tuberosum
ATAAGTTAGTTGTTTGATTGTTTGTGATTGATACATAGAAATATAATTATAAGAAACATCAGAAAACAGAGGAAAATATTAGACGGTATGAAACTTTGGTAAAATTGAAACTAATATAATTATGAGACAATGAAAAGATTAAATAATAATACAAGAATCCTAATTAATTTCAATGAGGAATTAGTTGTTAGAGTCCATAACCAATTCAAATTATGAAAAATTTACAAAAATTATTATCAAATTTTTATTTTTATTTTAACGATGGACAAAAGTTTTGAAACTCAAGAAAGCATCCTTTTATGATACGACATTACCAAAATCAAACTTGTGAGTTATTACCAAATAATAATTACTACTATAACATTTTTCTAATATACGTTGTAGTGTATAAATTTGGAAGTTCACTTATTTTATTTAATTACAAAATTTTTGGAGTATTTTTAAAACGGGTAAAGATTCATAATACCTTTTTTATTTTTTTTGTCTAAAAATATCCTTAATCTAACCTGAAAAGAGACTGATTTTGAATTTCAAACGTGAATGAGAAAATAACTACTAAGATTGTGTGACTAAAAATAAGGAGAGATTTATGGAGTGAAATAAGGAAGGAATAACATTGATTTTGGGAGTTAGAATTAATGTATCCAACTTTTGGAGGTTTGGGAATAAAATAAGGGGTTTTGGAAAATTTTAGAACTAATAGGGAATAATGGGAATTATGAAAACAAAAGGTGTGTATATAGGTAAATTCTACATTTATGTTATAGCAAGATTCCAAGAAAGAGGTCATAGCATAAACGTGGATAATATAAAAGTAACTGATGAGGAATATTTAAGGATAAATAGGAAGACTTTAGTCTTATTAATTAGTAATAGAAAATTAAAGGCCTTATTAAGAGATTGACTTAATAAAAGTTAGTCACTAGAATACATTTGGGGAAATTTGAATGGATATGTTTCACACTTTATTGCCTTTGTTAAACTTTTACTTTTTTGGTTATTTTATAGAAAAGTATTTAATAAATTAGCATTTATTTAAATGTAAAATTATTTTTTAGCAGAAAATATTATAGGGAAGCTAGTTACTTGAATACATTTGGGGCAATTTGAATGGACATGTTTCACACTTTATTGCCTTTATTGAACTTTTATTTTTTTGGGTTATTTTATAGAAAGTATTTAATGAATTAGTATTTATTTAATCGTAAAATTACCTTTTTAGCACAGAATATTATAGGGATAATGGTATATTAAAGGATAAAAAGGTCATTTGATTTTGTATGAACATTTTGGTTTTTCAACTTTTAGTTTGGTAGCTAGAATAGTTTTAGTTAATGTGATATTAGTAGGAATATAATATGATATGTTTACTATTTAATACTTAACACGTTTTATAACATTATAATATGATATTTGGTGTAATATAATATGATTACTATTTACTATTTAATTAATTAGATATTTTATAACATAATAATATGATATTTAGTGTAATATGATATGATTATTATAAGAGAAGATGAAAGATAGAAAATAATTAATAACTAAAGAAATTTATAATGCTATAACTAAAGAATCTAAGAGGGTGTGAAAAATATTTGTAACAATCATATAATATTAAAAAGGGGAAGCTTCAATTTTCAAAGTTGGACTAAGAGAATTCATAAACGTCATAAATAAAGAATTAAAATGTCATAGATGGGTTTCTAATTAATTCTGCATTAATGTGAATAAAATAGGACTTTAATTAATTTTTACTATTTATTTAGATAGCCGATTAGGTTTTAATTTAATGTAGGTGCAAAACAGTAATCCAACTTTGATTAAGTTTTTCTTTGGAAAGTAAAAAACCATGATCAACATGATTTAAGTACATAATTTTCGTTTCCTTTCATTTTCACTTTCCAATTATTTTCTTGTGCTTTCCTGTTAATGGAACACATAGTTTGAAAGTTAAGTAATCAGGGTTTACTTTAATCCACAATTCTGTGGAAATGTTCTTACTTTATTTCCACATTTTGGTGGTCAATCCAACCAAGTCTTTTAATTCCACTTGCATTTTAACAATCAGGGAACTAAATTTGGGGGTATTTGGATTGACTTTTTTATTATGAAGATGAAATATATGCGTCTATCTCAATTCAAAATCTAGCTCATAAGGAGAAGTTTGCTCAAATTCATATAAGGAGACCATCAGTCCATCCCCAACCAATATGGAACTTTGATCTACTCTTAACATTTTTAAAATAGCTTATTTAGCTTAAGAGAAAGTGTCTAAAAGAATTATTTTTTTCTTTTTAAAACCACCTTTTGTGTTTTCCAAATATCTCCAAAAATAAAAGTAAAAAACTTAAAAGCCAGAAGTTACTTAAAATAAGCCAATTCAAACAGGGGCAAAACTAGGTAGGGTAGAGGGGTTCATCCAAATCTGCCCTTCGACGGAAAACTACACTATTATACTTGATTAATTTTTTATTTTTTTTATATATATACATATATAGAAGATGTTGAATACCTTTTTGCTTCTTTGTCTATTTACTTTTTCATAATTTGAACCTCCTTAGTACAAATTTTGGCTCCATCATTGAATCCAAACACCCATTAACTCAGTAAGAGTGGTAATGATTTTAAAAAAAACATATATAGAACTTCATCCTACACAAGTTCTTCACAAACGAAAAGAATCCTTTAGCCTTGGAGATGGATCCCAAAATACTTTATTTCCTTCCTCTGGTATATCTCTTCACAATTACTTTTGCTTCCACAGAGGAAGCAACAACTCTTCTTAAATGGAAATCAACTTTCAAAAACCAGAATAATTCCTTATTGGCTTCTTGGACACTAAGTCATCCTGCTGCTGCCAAGAATTTTTCGAGCCATGATCCATGCAGGGACTGGTATGGAGTTAAATGCTTTAATGGTCGAATAAACAGGTTGAATATTACAAATTCTGGTGTCATTGGTACACTCCATGATTTTCCATTTTCATCTCTACCTTTTCTTGAATATATTGATTTTAGCATGAACAACCTTTCTGGTCCCATTCCTGCAGAAATAGGGAAACTTACCAACCTTGTCGAAATTGATCTTGATACAAACCAGTTAACAGGTCATATTCCTCCGGAAATAGGCAACTTGATCAATGCAAAATTGTTCTATGCTTACTCCAATGAATTGTCTGGTTCCATTCCTATTGAAATAGGGAAGATGAAGTCACTTGAAAGTTTAAGCTTACAGAAAAACAATCTTTCTGGTCCAATTCCAAAATCTTTAGATGACCTAACTGAGCTCAAAATTTTGTACCTTTATTCTAACCAACTTTCTGGTCTCATTCCTAGTGAGTTGGGGAATCTGAAAAACCTCAATGAGCTAGATTTATCCGATAATAAGCTTAGTGGTTCAATTCCAATTACTTTAGGTGACTTAACTGGGCTCAAAATTTTATACCTTTATTCTAACCAACTTTCTGGTCTCATTCCTAGTGAGTTGGGGAATCTGAAAAACCTCAATGAGCTAGATTTATCCGATAATAAGCTTAGTGGTTCAATTCCAATTACTTTAGGTGACTTAACTGGGCTCAAAATTTTATACCTTTATTCTAACCAACTTTCTGGTCTCATTCCTAGTGAGTTGGGGAATCTGAAAAACCTCAATGAGCTAGATTTATCCGATAATAAGCTTAGTGGTTCAATTCCAATTACTTTAGGTGACTTAACTGGGCTCAAAATTTTATACCTTTATTCTAACCAACTTTCTGGTCTCATTCCTAGTGAGTTGGGGACAGGGCCAATACCAAGAAGCTTTAGCAAGTGCTCGAGTTTCAAAAGAGTTCGGTTGGATAACAACAGTTTTACTGGAAATTTATCTGATGCTTTTGGCATCCATCCACACCTTTACTTCATTAATTTGAGCGAAAATGATTTTTATGGTGAACTCAGCAGCAACTGGGGGAAATGCAAGAGTTTGACTGATTTGCGGGTAGCCAGAAATAACATTAGTGGTAGCATACCACCGGAGATTGGAAACCTCAAAGGGCTTCAAGGACTTATTCTTTCATCCAATCATTTGGTTGGACAGATACCTAGGGAATTAGGAAAATTAACCTCTCTGGTTAATCTTCTTTTGCGAAACAACCAAATTTCTGGCAATATTCCTATGGAACTTGGGTTATTGACAAAGTTAGATTACCTTGATCTATCAGACAATAGATTGAATGGTTCGATCCCACCGTTTATAGGAGATTACCAACACCTGTTTCACTTGAACCTGAGCAACAACAAATTTGGCCAAAAAATTCCAATAGAGATTGGGAAGATAACTCAACTTAATGTACTGGATTTGAGCCGTAATCATCTTGTTGGAGAAATCCCCCCTCAGTTAGCCAATTTGAAGGTGTTGGTAAACTTAAATCTTTCACACAATGGCCTATCTGGGCGCATTCCTCAAGAATTTGAAAGTTCAACTGGTTTGCAGGATGTCGTATTGTCATACAATCTGTTGGAAGGTCCAATCCCTAATAATAAAGCTTTTATCAATGCCTCATTGGAGGGTAATAAAGGTCTTTGCGGCAATGTAGTAGGAATCCATCCCTGCGGAATGCCGTCTTCTGTGGTGAAGAAGCACTCAATGGCGAAGGGACGTAAACTCATCCTCATCATTGTACTTCCTGTTATGGGAGCACTTGTCATCCTCATCACTGTACTTCCTGTTATGGGAGCACTTGTTCTACTCTGTGTTTTCATTGGTGTTCTGTTTATGTGTGACAAAAGAAGTAGAGTTGGAGATGTTGAAAGACGGGATAGTGATGGTTGGCTTTCGATATCCATGTTAGATGGGAAGGCATTGTACAGGGACATCTTAAACGCCACAGAAGAGTTTGATGCAAAATTTTGCATCGGGCAAGGAGGACACGGAAGCGTTTACAAGGTAAACCTTCCATCATTAGGGAATATAGCTGTGAAGAGACTTCATTCTTCATTTGAGAATACACCTCCCAAAAGTTTCTTAAATGAAGTAAGGGCATTGACTGGGATTAAGCACCGGAACATTGTGAACCTCTATGGCTATTGTTCGAATGCACAACACTCGCTCTTGGTTTATGAGTATGTGGAGAGGGGGAGTTTGTCTAGCATTTTGAGCAACAAGGTTGAGTCCAAGAAATTGGATTGGTTTAAAAGAGTGAATATCATCAAGGGTGTTGCTTTTGCTTTATCTTACATGCACCAGGACTGTTCACCCCCGATTGTCCATCGAGACATAAGTAGCAGTAATGTTTTGCTTGATTCTGAGTATGAAGCTCGTGTTGCAGACTTTGGCATAGCGAAGCTACTCAAGCCAGATTCATCGAATTGCACTGCACTTGCAGGCACATATGGCTATGTTGCACCTGGTAAGTTTTAAATATTTCATGAAAGCCAAACACTATTGTTTTTATCTTATTTACAAGTTTAAATTGATAATATTGTTCTGGAAACTGTATTGTTCAGAGCTTGCATATACAATGAAGGTTACACAAATGTGTGATGTCTTTAGCTTTGGAGTGCTATCATTGGAGATAATAAAAGGAAAACATCTTGGGGAATACATTACCGTGCTAGCAGATTCATCGACTATAGATCCTGAGCAGCTTAGCAATTTTCTGGATGAACGCCTTCCATATCCTGAAGATAGAGTAAACGAGGCGTTGGTTTTTATCATCAAGCTAGCATGCTCTTGTTTGCTTGAAACTCCAAAATCAAGGCCAACAATGCACTTCATCTCTCATAAGTTATCATCAATGGATGCACGTCCACCTATTCATCAGAGAAACCCCCATGTAAGGCGAGCAATATAATCCCTGATATGTATGGAAATGAATAACCTTTGTTGCTGATTGGTTGTGAAGTATGTATTTCAATTGCTGGGCCTAGTATTGTTAGGGTCCTCATTTGGTTTACTTTATTAATATGCATATTGTAAGAGGTATTATTTAATCTGCTGCTTCTTTGGCCTTGGGTAAAAACCAGGATTTCAAGTTGCTGCATTTTTATTTTTTTTGCTTTCGATTGGCCTAGAACATATGCAGGAGCACTAGTTTTAGTGATTTACTAGTCTTTTAGTTTTCGACTCTTTAACAATTTCCTTTTGGCCATGATTGATTGAAGCAAATTTAAAGAAGTTTAGAATCAAAGTTCTGCTAAGTTGTAAACCTCTGGAGCCAGGAACAGGGGAATTTTGGCATTATGGGAAGGAATAATTGCTTTAATTCAAGTTACAAAACGGTGAAGTCACTGTTGTTAATAACCTCGACTCAAGGAAAAACATTCTAAAGCAGTCATGAACAAGAAGTAAAGGAAGTATAAGAAACAAAAGATAATAACAAAAAATGGTAACAGCAACATCAGGTAGCAATAGAACAGAACTGCAACAAAACAATAGGACAAACCTACAACATATGGGAAATACTACGACTACTATGTTACACATTGTTCTTCTTACGATTTTAAAGATTTTATTTGTATGCATAGAAGCCAAAAGATCCGTTCTGTTCAAGACTTTCCCCAACTGAATATACAGTTGTGCTTCAGTGAAATGACCAATGGGATTACTATTTGTCCATTGCTGGAAGCCTGAGCCAGTTTTTACATCCACGGAAATACTATAAATAACAAACTCCAATACAATTTGTCAAAATAACAAGCCTAACAAACTCATTTAACATTGTTTTTCTAATTCAAATGGAAGAAAAGGAGAATCCAGGTCTTCTTCTTGGCTGGTCCACAAAATGACTTAATGATCTACCTCTTCTAGGAAAATTTCTTTGCTAAGGGAGTAAAAAAACACGATCTACCTCCAAAATTCACTAAAACACGAACAGTTTTTAGCTTATAACTTTATAACCAAAGGGACTACATCTAATACCTTACACAATTGCAATACACCCAATTATAGCAATTCATTCCAGATTACACTCCTCCTAGTTTAAAAAGTATACTCAAAAACTTCAATACTTTGATTACCTACGCACAACTTCTATGAAAGCAAATAGGTTACAAATCAAGAACAAAAATACAACCCAAATCAACCAAAGAACTAAAGTTGGTTAAATTTCTCACATGTAAAAATTAAATAATTTTACAGATTGATAAAATGAAAAATGTTATGTTAACTCAAAGTGGTTTGGTACAAGGGATGAGATAAGTTAATCCAGCGTTTTCCATTTGATCAATTTGTAACCATATCTTTTTTATTTTTTCAAATTTAGCACTAGACAAAGTGTCCAGCGGCCTTTTATTAATAATAAAAAATCTCAATAGGGATAAGTACAAGCAAGGGGGGCTAGGTCTTACCTTACCAATCCTAATGCAGTAGCAAAACTCTACTAACTAACAAGCATGAAGAAAATACGAGTTAGAGAGAACTAGGTATTTTGTGATCACCACAAAATTTGTAATACACCCTATGATTATATTACAAATGAGGATGCTTAAATAGTGCAAAAATATAACAACCAAGAAGAAGGTTGAGTTATCAACCTCAAACTTCCTTTTAAAGATGCATGAATTAAAAAGAGTAATGGTTGTTAAATTTAACCAACATTAGTTCTAATAAAGAGTATCCTAGTAACTAAATGATATTGCTTAGTAAAAGAGAAAAAGCAAACATGACTGCTTTTTGCTTGTCAAAAACATAGCTTTCAATGTCTGTTTTTGGTATTTTTGGTGGAAAACAAGTAATGGTTGATTTTGATGGATAAAGTAAAAAGGAGGGGCCGGTTCTTCTTTCCCACTAATAAAGTAACTTGCAAATTGACTCAAATTTACTTTAATAAAATATTATAATAAAAAATAGAAAATAAGTTGAACAACAATCTCAACTATCCATGTTTATAAGTCCATGTGTTCATCATCTAAATATGCATTAACAAGTACTAGAGCTAAGCTCACTAGATCGAGCAGAGCCAAATCTGAGTTAGATCTTAATAGCTTATGCCTACTAAGCATAAGTTCGATCGCTAAATAGTAAAAATTAAAAACCAGCCTATTTGAAAGACAAGTCGTGTTATTTCTTCCTATTGCATGTCCAGTAAGTTGTCAATTAAGAAGTGACTTTTGAATATATTTTGCAGAATATCTCCCAATATATTTCCACAACTTTAAGCAAAACTAGAATAATATAGTCTTGCACTGTCGATACATTGACTCATTAACTTCCAAGTCTTTCTTAGTCTTCCTGTAATTTAATGATTCTCTACACAATATAAAACTCTACTCTGCACAAGTTTTTCGATAACCAAAACAAACAACTGAAATCTTTTAGCTTCCAAGATGGTTCCAAAATTATTTTATTTCCTGATGTTTTTCACTCTCTTCACTGTTACTTTTGCTTCCGTTGAGGAAGCAACTGCTCTCCTCAAATGGAAAGCTACTGTCCTAAGCCAAAATAATTCCTTACTGGCTTCATGGACACTAAGTACTGATGCATGCAGGGGTTGGTATGGAGTTATATGTTTTAATGGTCGGGTAAACAAGATCAATATTACAAATGCTGGTGTTGTTGGTACACTCCATGATTTTCCATTTTCATCTCTCTTGTTTCTTGAATATGTTGTCTATCTTGACTTGTCGACCAACCAGATTACTGGTTCAATTCCAAGTACTCTGGGTGACTTAACTAAGCTCAATATTTTGTACCTTTATGAAAACCAACTTTCTGGTCCCCTTCCTGCAGAAATAGGAAAGATGAAGTCACTCGAGTATTTATCCTTATGGAGTAATAATCTTTCTGGTCCAATTCCAATAACTCTTGGTGACTTAACTGAGCTTAATGTTTTGTACCTTTATTCAAACCAACTTTCTGGTCCCATTCTTGCAGAAATAGGAAAGATGAAGTCACTCGAGTATTTATCCTTATGGAGTAATAATCTTTCTGGTCCAATTCCAATAACTCTTGGTGACTTAACTGAGCTTAATGTTTTGTACCTTTATTCAAACCAACTTTCTGGTCCCATTCCTGCAGAAATAGGAAAGATGAAGTCACTTGAGTATTTATCCTTATGGAGTAATAATCTTTCCGGTCCAATTCCTAGTGAGTTGGGAAATTTGAAAAACCTCACTAGATTGGATTTATCCTATAATCAGCTTACTGGTCTTGTTCCTGTTTCCTTTGGCAATTTGAGAAACTTGCAGACACTAAATCTCGCTGCGAACGAACTTTCGGGTTCTATTCCAAAAGAATTTGCATATTTGGATAGCTTGGTTTTGTTTTCAATGAGTTTCAATCACTTTTCAGGCTTGACAGAGTGGCTTTGCAAAGATGGGAAACTTGAGATTTTCGTTGTGAATGGTGGGAAACTTGAGATTTTCACGGTGAATAGTAACAAGCTTACAGGGCCAATCCCAAGAAGCTTGAGCAAGTGCTCGAGTTTCAAAAGGGTTCGCTTCAATAACAACAACTTTACTGGGAATTTATCTGAAGCTTTTGGCATCCATCCAGAGCTTCGGTTCATTGATTTGAGCGACAATGATTTTCATGGTGAACTCAGCAGTAACTGGGGAAAATGCAAAAATTTAATTGGTCTGTGTGTAGCCAGAAATAACATTAGTGGTAGCATACCACCAGAGATTGGAAATGTCAAAGGGCTTTTAGGACTTGATCTTTCATCGAATCATTTGATTGGGCAGATTCCAAAGGAATTTGGAAAATTAACTTCTCTGGTTAAGCTTTCTGTGCAGAACAACAATATCTCTGGATATATACCGGAGGAACTTGGGTCACTCAAAAAGTTAGAGTCCCTCGATCTATCGTACAACAGATTGAATGGATCAATCCCGAAGTGTATAGGAGATTTCATGCACTTGTTTCAGTTGAACCTGAGCAACAAGTTTGGCCAGAATATTCCAAAGGATATAGGAAGGATAACTCAGCTTAATGTACTTGATTTGAGCTACAATCTTCTGGTTGGAGATATACCCCCTCAGTTAGCCAATTTGAAGGTCTTGGTAAACTTAAATCTTTCCCACAATGGCCTATCTGGACGCATTCCTAAAGAACTTGAAAGTTCATCTGGTTTGCATGATGTCGTTTTGTCATACAATGAGTTGGAAGGTCCAATCCCTAATAATAAAGCTTTTATCAATGCCTCATTGGAGGGTAATAAAGGTCTTTGCGG
>NW_006239435.1:32965-45469 GCF_000226075.1 Solanum tuberosum
AACATTGTGAACCTCTACGGCTATTGTTCGAAAGCACAACACTCGTTCTTGGTTTACGAGTATGTGGAGAGGGGGAGTTTGTCTAGTATTTTGAGCAATGAAGTTGAGTCCAAGAAATTGGATTGGCTTAAAAGGGTGAATATCATCAAGGGTGTTGCTTTTGCTTTATCTTACATGCACAGAGACTGTTCACCACCGATTGTTCATCGAGACATATCAAACAGTAATGTGTTGCTTGATTCTGAGTATGAAGCTCGTATTGCAGACTTTGGAATAGCAAAGATTCTCAAGCCGGACTCATCCAATTGCAGTGTGTTTGCAGGCACATATGGTTATATCCAAACACTTGTTTTTATCTCATTTACATGTTTAAATTCTTAATATTGTTCTGGAAATTGTGTTGTTCAGAGCTTGCATATACAATGAAGGTTACGCAAATGTGTGATGTGTATAGCTTTGGAGTATTATCATTGGAGATAGTCAAAGGAAAGCATCTTGGGGAATACATTACTGTGCTAGCAAATTCATCGACTATAGATCCTGAGCAGCTTAGCGATTTGCTGGATGAACGCCTTCCATATCCTGATGATAGAGTAAAAGATGTTTTGGTTTTTATCATCAATCTAGCATGCTCTTGTTTGCTTGAAACTCCAAAATCAAGGCCAACAATGCCCTTCATCTCTCATAAGTTATCATCAATGGATGCACGCCCACCTATTCATCAGAAAACCCCCATATAAGGCAAGCTATATAATCCCTAACATATATGGAGATGAATAACCTTTGTCGCTGAGTGGTTGTGAAGTAAGTACTGTTTCAATTGCTTGGACTAGTGGTGGTCATTTGGTTTACTCTATTAATATGTATATTGTAAGAGGTAATTATTTAATCTTCTGCTTCTTTGGCCTTGAGTAAATATCAAGAATTCAAGTTGCTGCATTTTTTATTTTTTTGCTTTCGATCGGTCTACAACATATGCAGGCGCACTAGTTTTAATGATTTACTAGTCCTTTTATACTCTCGTAAGAAGAAAATAGTGGGATAGTTATGTTGTTTCTTCACAACTATTCCAATTCCAACCTCTATGGTGTATGCATATAAGATGTGAGAGCACACAAAGGAGCAGAAAAAGAGATTTGAGTTAAACTTCAACCTTTTAAATGCCTTTATATAGTTCGAATTCATGTGTGACATTCCACTTTGAGAATACTTCTTATTCTTAATGAATATTTATCTATCAATCAACAAATTTGATGAAAATATATATGAATTTTGGTCTGCACATATTATAAAAGGACAAACTTCAAATTTATTTCAAATTAATTAATTAATAAGGGTTCTTACTAACATGCTGATGACATTTCTTTCTTACTCATTAAGAGAAAGATATTTCGCCGTGCAATAAACCAGGAAAGAGTGAACAAATACACTGAAAGTTTAAAAAGCTTACTCCAAAATATACCACAGGAAAAATAATGAGAGATCACAATTATTTCCTCTTTTAGAAATAAAAACTACGGCTATTATGATTAAATAAAGAATTGTAGCATAGCGTAAAAAATAACAAAAAAAAATCATTTTATACAATAACAAATCAAGAAATAAGAAAAATATGAATAACATATCCCAAAATTGCTTAGACTCTTAATATGCCAAGATATTATCTGGATTTGACAATCAATTCAATTAAAAATAAAAGAAACAACTATAAAAATAACAAAACTCAAACGAAAAGTAATAGGAAATGATTTTTTTTATCTGATTTGATAGGAAAATTGTTACTCACTCGTCTACAGGTTTATTAGTATGGACCCATCTCAATGTATAATAACACTTATAAATGTTTTAGGACCTTCTTGTCTATCATACCATTTTATACAAGATTTTAGAGATAAATCAGAAAACTCTCATTGTAAGAGAAAATGTTAGAATGAACTCCTAAATATATGTACCCAATCCACTCTATGGATTTCCAGATTATCCGCTTCACTATGGACACAAATACAATCATTTTTGACGCCTCTATGATCGATCCGATGTAACTATTCCATACAACTGAAATATATTCAAAAAATTTGATACCACTTTGCTGTTGTAGAGTTTTGAAATAAAATTGGCATGTTCTTCATTACTATCCAATTAGTAAATTTAAGATTGCTAGCTAGTAATCGATGAAAGTCAAAACAATAATCATTTATATATACATGAATGAATGAAATATAAAAAAGAATTTCCATCCAACAATAGATATTTTATTGATTTATCAAAAACTCTAACTTAAAAGAGATTATGGTAAGAAATTTTTAAAATAAAGAATGAAAATTATAGAAAATACCTTTGTAACATCTAGTCAATCCACATAGAAAGCGGTAGATATACCTGCCATCATATGATACAAAATGAGAAGATCTAAACAAAACAATATATATATATTAATTAAAAAAGAAGGAACCAACAAATAAAAAATTAAGTGAGTAAAACAAGAGGATGAAACTTGAACTAGTGGAAAATGATAAATTCTAGCCTTTAACAATGTATTTGGTCAACATAGCTGTTATTTTTTTATTTAATTAAGAAACTTGAAGGGGATTTTCGTAATCCAATTTTAGACTTACGATCTTCCCACTTTTAATATAATAAATAAATAAAATAAAATATGATCATTGGCTTATTAAAAGCTAGTCACTTGAATACATTTGGGGCCATTTGAACGGATATATTTCACACTTTATTGCCTTTATTAAACTTTTACTTTTTGGTTATTTTTATAAAAAGTAACTAATGGATTAGTATTTATTTAAATGTAAAATTACTTTTTAGCACAAAATATTATAGGGATAATGGTAAATTAAAGGATATAAAGGCCTTTTAATTTTATATAAACATAGCTAGAATAGTATAGATAATATTAGTTTCTGGGTATGTGGTTAGAACAATTAGAATTCTACGATAACATGCTTGTAATGAGTAGTAAAATGTAACAATCACAAATAAATCTTTAAAAGTCTGACAAGAAACATCAAATGAGGGATATATTTTAACGTTTAAAAGTCATTCCTTAATAGGCAACCAACGGTAAATCTAAACGTTGGTTAGTAGTAGCAAACTTACAATAAAGTCACAAATAACTCATTTGAGCCTGATAAAATTATAGAAATTCGTAGAAAATTAAATTAAAGAAGTCTAATAGGGAGAGAAAGCATACAAAAAATATATACAAGAAAAAAAAATACAATATACACATGCTTCTTAAAACTTTAATCATAACAATGTTGATGGAAAAAGAAATATAGAATTACTACATAATTTTCTGAGTTCTTGTCAACACCTTCTCCCATAATCAATTAAAATTAAAGAGTCTTCTCATCGAGTCAAACTAAAACATAAATCAAATAGTACAAAATGATATAAACACTACTACTTTAACTATAGAAAGAAATGAATAAATTTGGATTAGAGTCTCATGAAACCAAAAAAAACGAATTTATATAGATAAAAATGAGAAAATGTCAAAAGATATCTTAAAGTTTTAAATTAATTTTTAGAGGTTATGAATATGAAAACTGGATAACTTTAGTTGGGAGCTACCTGGAACAAAGTGTAACGCTGTCGTATCTGTGAGAATTGAGATGAGCAACTCACCATTCACCTCTAAGTGTCCTAGTAAGTGTTTTAAAAATAAAAAATAAAAAAACTCAAAATTACAATTGTTATAATATGTAAATTACATATCCCCTTCTTCTCGAATGTAACAAGAAAAAATATTTAATCATATTAGTTATGCCTATACACAAGATAGGTGTAATGTTTGCTTCTTCCACCTTGAGTCAATGTCAATTCGTTTTATGAACTTCAAACAGATATATATCATATACAAATCAGAAATAAATAAATGAACAAAAATGACATTACGAGGGTTAAGGTCACTAAACTTTACCTACTACTATTACATTAAAGTCATAAAACTATTTTTTGTTTTAACACTAGCCATTTGCAAGATGTGATTGTCAGGGGCAGTGGCGGAGCCACCTTACTAGGGGTTCGTCCAAACCCTATTCGGCGGAAAATTATATAATATATACATGATTAAAATAACTTTTTAGGTATATATAGTAGATGTACTATTTCATGTGTCTATTTTTTTTTCAAATTTTGAACCCCGTTATTGAAAATCCTAATTCCGCTATTGGTCAAGGGTGGACCCACCTTATACCAAGGGGTGTCAGTCCACACTGCTTTCTCGAAATTTTTCTTTATTATATTTATAAACTAGGTAAATTTTTCGCGCGTGAACTACGTCAATAATCTACTTCTGAAAATTTGATAATATGAGTATTTTTGAGTGGGTACAACCCTATGATAAATTGTCAAGAATATTTTTTATTCCAAGTGTTTATGCATTTTATTATTAATTCATCATTTGACTTTAGTTATTCATCACCAAAGTCTTTAGAAAAGATATGTAATTGTTTAATTGTTTATATTTGTATTTTCAAAAGGTGGTACAAACATTTTATTCATCAATTGCGACAGTTTTCTCCTATTCAAAGACCTCTACATACATAATCTAAATATTATACATCTTATTATACATCTTATATAATTAGTTGTTCACTTGATAAGTTAATTAAAATTTAAAAACACATCTCTTGGAGTTCAATGGAATAACGTATGTCGCTCAAATAATTTGGATTAAATGATGTCTTGGCAAGTCCCTTATTCAAAATCATTCGCACTCGATGACACTACTTTGATAGCCACAAGGCATATTTTGTTGTTTATGTTTCAATCAATATGGTTAAAACTTTATTTTTTGCGACTTTTAATCTAATGTTTACAAGGAGATAATTAATTATTTCTTTAATATTTGATTAATATGGATTCATCCTACTTTGAGGGGTAATTAATTGACTCCAATCCAACATTTGTAACCCCAAACTTTTGATTAAGGTTGAGTACAATACTTACAATCCTACATTCCATTATATTTTTTATGTCACTAATCGATTGAATGCCTCGATAAGATAGAAAGTTGAAATAACTAAAACTCCAAGGTAGTGTGGAACCACCATAACTTTTGAACACTCAAAAGTCCCTTCTTGGACATCCCAAGGATCTTTTAACCACTGAAAACTCTATAAAGATCAAAGTCATTTATTTTACAAGTTTAAGAATTCTAATCTACATGACACCAATAGTCTAATGATTACGTCAAACTCTTGATTAATATAGCTACATAATGATCAAAAGCATAAACATAAACAACAAAGTTTAAAACATGTACTAAAAAAAAACAATTGATAACATAAGCATAAATTAGTGACTGTAAAAAACATACCAGGATCTATAACAATCAAATGAAACAAAAGGGAAAAAATCGAGTCCACTGAATGCACATTGTCCCCTTAAGGAAATTATTCCCCTCTAGTACCCAAGGGTTAAAAGAATAGATCCGGTCAGTATAGAATGATTCTATTCACCAGTATATTTATACAAAAATAATGGTTTCATTGAGCAACTCAACAGCATCAAAGTACACGAATATTTAATTGTGCAGAAGAAGAAGAAGAAGTAGTTCAAAATTTTCGTTGTTTTAAAATGAGGGGAAATCCCTCTATTTATAGACAACGAAGGGTAGTGTTAATAAGTGCTTATTGTACCTTATCAGAAAGGTCACAACCTTTCATAAAAGTTACAACTTTTCATAAAAATCAAAACTTTTCATAAAAGTCGCAACTCTTCATAAAAGTTGCAACTCTTCATAAAAGTTACAACTTTTCATGGAAGTGAAGTCTAATTTTGGAAATAAATAAATTAAAAGGGAATCTTGGTTTGTGGTGGCGCCACGTAGGCGGGCCTAGGGTTCTCTTTTATATATATACTAGTCTCTGGACATGTACGTTGCACGTGTATCCCAAGTTATTTTGTTCAATATTTTACATAATCATCTAAAATTATTGCAACACGTATTGAGTAAGAAAAGACAAAAAAAAAAAGTTCCATGAATGTGATACTTTTCTAGCTATTTGATAGTCAAGTTCAAAATATATGAAAATGATATCTGACAATTGAACAAAAATACTTCAATGATCATGCTCGTGACAACACTACACCACTACAATACATATGATTATATACTACATTAAAATAAATAAAGCAAAAAAAAATGGAAATGAAAATTGTATGGGAAATAATCGATATTCTAAATTATAGATCTTAATTATTATTAAAGGAAAAATTACTTATAAACACACATTTACTTACCTTAATATCCATTTATCCCTACCTTTTTTTAAAATTTCAAAAATCCCTTAATGTAACATCCGGTAAGTTGAAATAACTATGAAGAGGCTTAAAAATCAGAAATAGTCATTTTTGGAAGGAATTCAAAAATCTGGAAAATTGGTTGTGTAGAAATCAGTGAGTTTTTGGCCGACTTTGAGAAGTCATAACTCCTAGTTCGGGATGATTTAGGAGTAGTTCCAGTTATGTTTGGAAAGCCCTTGGAATGATCTTTCTAACGCCACCGATGTTGCTCGATTCCGAGTTCGTATGGGCGAGTTATGCCCTTTGAAAGTTGGGCAGTTGGCAGGGAATCCGTCCGGAAATTTTTAGGGCATTTTGGTCTTTTCCCTAGCCATTTCTTTTGGGGTTATATTGTTGTGTTAGGCTGATTTTTGGATCATTTGGTCCCATTTTAAAGAGTGAGAGCTAGGGCTTGGGAGTGAAGAGGAGAAGAAGAAGAAAAGAAGAGGAGAAGAAGAGGAGAAAGAGGAGATCAAGCAAGTTTCCGTCGTGGATATCATCGGGGGTGATCCCCACTAGGTATGTGAGTTCTTAGTGTTGGGTTGATCCTTTCCCCCACACGCCCAACTCGTTTTATTTCCGAGAAAAGCTTGGTTAGGTTGTTGAAATTGTTGGTTTGTGTTGTTGAAGTTGTTGGTTGTGTTGTTGGAAGTTCTTGTTGGTTTAGTACATGATTTGATTGTGTTTTTGAGTTGAATCTCTTGTATGTTGAGGGATTTTATTATCTTTAGTGTTTGGAGTTGAAACCCTTGAATTTAGGGTGGTTTAGAGTTGGAAAAAGAGGGAGAAAAGTCGAGTTTTTCTGGGGAAAGGGGTGGCGTGTCGCGCCTGCCAGCGCGCCCCAAAAGAGCTTCTGAGCTCTCTCCCTTGGGGCGCCGCGCCTAGCAGGTCCCCTCTGAGCTTCAAGGGCTGGTGCTCCGCGCCTTGCAGAGCGCCAAGGACGCCAAGTTCCCCCATCCTTTTCACACTTTCTCATGCTTGTTCCTAGGTATTGTACCTATGTTTCCTAGTTGTTTCCAACACTCCAAGGTACTTCTAAACGTCAAGAACTCATCCAAAAACGTGTGATCATACACCTTGAATACATAATTCAATTCAAGGCGAGTTAGTATCAAGTTAAAGTGAAGTTAGAGTCAAGTTAAGCAAAGTTAAGAGGTAAGTTCAAGCAAGTCTCTAAAGCTTTTCAAGAGCCGTTATTAAACGTTTTACCTTCGTTTTAAGGTTCAAGTTTCAAGTCGAGTAAAGATTATAGAGTTCAAGCCAAGTGAAGAGTCTCAAGTTTCAAGCTAAGTCAAGAGCATAAAGTCGAGTCCATTTTCTCAAAAGTTATTAAGGAACTACATATTTCCCGAAGAAGTTTCTAAATGTTTTTTTTTTTACATTTGAGTAAGAAAGGAACTATGATTCCAAAAGAGCCTTTGGGCTAGTTTTCAAGAAAAAGGAACATCGATTCCAAGTGAGCCTTTGGGCTAGATTTTGAGCAATTATCTCAAACTAAAGAAAGATGTATTTAAAACACTTATAAGCTAAAGTATATTTTTGGGAGTAGTCTTGAGCACCGAGTTGGGGACACGAGTTCATATTAACTCAACTCTCCATAAGAACCATACGGCCAAAATGGAATTTTCTCGGGTCATACTTTTTAGATGATCACGAAAGTTAAGCTAGTGGATCCACTTAGTAAAGATAACTTCCTATATCACGGCCAGGTATAGGATGGTCCTTGGGCAACGTGAGGTAAAACGTTGTACCACCACTAGGGCTCATAGTGGTGGTTGTCGGTTAAAGAATCTCCCACTAAAGTTATATTACTTTTATATAAGTAAAGTTGAGTTGTTATTGTTTTATCATTAACGAGCTAAGTTATTTACATTGTTTTGCAAGCTTTATATATTGCATGTGTCTTATTGCTTTATATATTGAGTTCAGTTATTCATAAGTCGAACAGAGCCAAGGTAAGTGTTCTCTTGTACTCTTTTCAAGCTTAAGTTGCGGTTTAGCTTTTCATCTTGCATACTCGTACATTCAATGTACTGATGTCAGTTGGCCTGCATCTTATGACGATGCAGATACAAGTACCCCAGATCAGCATCCTGCACGTCGTTGATCCAGCTGAGCACTACAGAGTAATCCTTGCATTCCGGAGGACTCAATTATTTTGTGTTCTTAGTTTTTGTTTTATTAGGATGTTGCGGGGTTTGTCCCAACATCCATCTCAGTATTTTAGAGGCTTCATAGACAGACAGTCAGTCAGTTAGTTTTGAGTTTCTCATCTATGTATATATGTAAATATCCTATTTTGAGGTTCGAGTTGCCTTTGTGGCCAGATTTTATAAGTTAAGTTGTTTTGTAACCTTGCATTTGCATTGAGTTATTCTGTTGAGGTTTCCGCTGAGTTAAGAAAGCCAGGCCAAGGGTTCGCTTGGGGCCAGAAATGGTCTCTGGGTGCCGGTCCCGCCCAGGGTGTAGGCTCGGGGCGTGACACTTAATTTCCCCAATTCATAAAATCTTCCGGATACATAAATATTTCACTCCTATTTTCAGCCTACACACACATTTCCCACTCCCATTTCACTCCTCCATTTTATCCCTAAATTCTCTCCATTTCTTTAGCAGTTACAAATTTCAAATTCATTTTTGATTTTCAGAAGGTGTCTCTCTCAAGTTTATCAATTAATCTATTTTTGAATTTCAAATCTTTTCTATTTCCAATTAATGATTTCAAATTATTCAAGAGGTAGATTTCTTTCCATCACTTCAATTTTTGATTTCTTTTATTAGTATTTTTTATTTTTTTCATCTTAAAAAATAAAAATAAAATTACCTCCGCCCCCTGCCCTCATTGAAATCTTATTGAACCTTTGCAATTTTAGTTAATTATATTGTCGTTGAAAATCTTTCTTGAAAAATATTTATTTTCTTTTAATGTTTCTACTATTGAAAAACGTTCAAAAAAAAAAGTTGGATCTGCCATAGCACGGCCATCACTATCAAAGATACAAATTTTTAATGTATCTCGTTATTTTGAGTCTTAAATTAGTCTTTGTTAGTGTTATCATTGATCTGATACATCACTGCTATAAAAACCTTTGTTTTATGCAATGTATAATGTTCATATTTAAGGTATTGATACATAACTCTAATGTTGTTGAATCTTTGATTAGTGTTTATCATGTTCAATATAAATGTACTTGATACATGAACTTTGTGTTATTTATCACACACAAAAAATAAGCTATTTTGGAACAATTACATGTATAATGTATTTTTTATATTTTAAAATATAGTATTTCTCAAACAAAATAAGATACATAAATAATAATGTATCATACACTAATTTTTTAGTTATGATACGTAAATTCGAATTTATACTAAATGTATCTGATACATAACAATCACCAAACAATAATGTATAGATCTCAAACTTAAAATCTTATGGGCAACACTTTCTTATTTAATGTATCTAGTAGAAATACAACACTTATCAATTTAAATTGAAAGGATCTTCATTATGTATCTTCTCAAAATTTTTGATAATTTTATTTTTTTTATTTTAAAATATAGTATTTCTCAAACAAAATAAGATACATAAATAATAATGTATCATGCACTATTTTTTTAGTTATGATACGTAGATTCGAATTTATACTAAATGTATATGATACATAACAATTACCAAATAATAATGTATAGATCTCAGACCTAAAATCTTATGGCAACACTTTCTTATTTAATGTATCTAGTAGAAATACAACACTTATCAATTTAAATTGAAAGAATCTTCATGATGTATCTTCTCAAAATTTTTGATAATTTTGAATCAAAAATTGAAAGAATCTTCAATGAACTAGGAGAATAATTTTGAAACTCAAAAATTTTCAACAATTTTGAATCAAAACGGAAAGGATCTTCAATGAACTGGAGAAGAATTTTGAATCTCAAAATTTTCGACAATCTTGAATCAAAATCGAAAGAATATTTGATAAACTTGAAGATTCACAAAAGAAATCGTTTGTCCAACAACAATTCCATCACTTTTGTATCCTTCATAACTCACCTCGTTTATCAAAAATTTTGACAAAAGTTTTATGAAACAGAGAGAACGATGAACAAGAAGAATAAATTTAATTTTTGAATTTTTTGGTTTGTTACACTATAGGATTTTGAATTCTTGACAATAATTTGGAATGGAAACCTAATTTATGGGATCTTAATTTGATTTTCAGCTTCCCCCCCCCCCCCCTTAATTAGTGCAACAAATGGATACTATAAGATCTTAATTTGATTTCCAGCTTTTTTCCCCCCTTAATAAGTGCAACAGATTGATACATATTGTATCAACAATAATGTATCCGGATCCTTAATTATGTATCCGAAATGCCTAAAAAATATGGGATTTATGTAATTACAAAAATAATAGGGATAGAAGGTAATTTAGGTTTTACACTATGGTATTTATGTGAGTTATACATTATTAAATAGATAAAAACAAGAACCAAAATGAAAAATAAGCCTATAATCTAAAGATATTGTACATACATAACAAGTGAGATTGATGAAAACCAGAGAAAGCTAATAGCTACATCAAATACAAACTCATGATTTAGAAGAATATACAGAGACATAAAGTTAATTTTCTCATTTTTATTACAATATATATTTTCAATTTTTGTATAAATTATTGTAAGTGTAATTTTAAGTGAAGTAAAAAAATCGTGTATATATATATGTATTTATATTTTTATTCATAAATATATAATAATAGTGTTAAATAGAATGTAATAATATTTATTACAATTAATGTATATTTACATTTTTGTCCATAAATATTATGAGTTTATAAGGACATTTTGATAATTTAATTTTTAACTTGGGGGTTTTCTACTTTTAATTGCACGTGTAACCCATATTATTATTTTAAAATTGTTCATTTATAGTTATAATGTTATTATACATATTTTAGTAAGTTAATTGAGCTATATATTAGAAGTTGAAGAAGTATGAAAATTTAGCATAATTACATATTCTTAAATCCTTAGGAATAAACTCAGAAGTCATACTATGTTATGTTCCTACTAATTAAGATATACAATATAATGTACTTCTATATCTCTTAAAAGTTATTGTGAGACTTAACAATTTCATTTGATTGGATTGATAATATTTCTAGGAGAGACCAAGCAACTAAATCAAAAATTTAAATTGGAGAATACAAGGATATATAAAACAACCGTTTGGTGCTAAACCCAAGCTATCACCAAACTGTTGTCACATAGATGTGTGACATCAAATAAATTTCTTAGTTTGTAGTTACCTTCTTCTGGAGTCGGTGTTAATCTATTGAAGTGTGCTCCTCTCTAACTAAGACTATTCCACCAAGAACAACTACAAAGATAGTGTCAGACCTGCGACTTAATTACTATTTTCTTAAAATCAAAAATTTCAGTTTCTGTGTAGACTTTCTTCATCCTTCATGCAACATATCTTCAAGCATATATAATTTTAATACAAAAAATTGACTTTTCATAATCTAATCCAAATCTTCTCTCTATTAAAGCACAAAATTACAAAAGAAAAAACTTTTGACAAACAATTCAAGAGATTATCATCAAAAGCCTATCAAAAGAAAAAAATAATTGCAGCCCAATAAATCTATTATAAAATATAAAGCCGGAAAATAAAGCACAAATCTATCTATATATAAAAGGAGAAGAAAAAGTGACACGTGTCAGCACCACAAAATTTGTAGATATATTAAATAATAAATAACAATTTAAATAACAAAAACATTTTTTTAAAAACAGAAATTAAAAACAGTTTTTAAAAAATTGTTTACGTTAAAAACTGTTTTAACGTAATCTTTTTTTTTTGTTTAAATAAAATGTATATTTTTGTTCCTAATAAAATGCTAACTGCCTTTTTTTAAAATAAATTTTAAAAATATAAAATTTAAAATTGAAACTAAAATTAAAATTATACATGATATATATATAATGATGCTAAATTTTAGGTGCAAGTAATAATAAAATACTTAAAAATTAAATTCCTTTAAAAAATGAGCAGTTTTTTAAAGATTTTTTTCCTTTTCTTTTAATAGATTATATTTCATACATAAAATAAAATGATTCAAAGACCAAAAATAGGAACTTTAAAAAACTTCTACGACATAACTTTTAACAATATTAAAATAAACTCAAA
>NW_006239435.1:46858-47529 GCF_000226075.1 Solanum tuberosum
AAATAAATTTTAAAAATATAAAAGTTAAAATTGAAACTAAAATTAAAATTATACATGATATATAGATAATGATGCTAAATTTTAGGTGCAAGTAACAACAAAATACTTAAAAATTAAATTCCTTTAAAAAATGAGCAGTTTTTTAAAGATTTTTTTCCTTTTCTTTTAATAGATTATATTTCATACATAAAATAAAATGATTCAAAGACCAAAAATAGGAACTTTAAAAAACTTCTACGACATAACTTTTAACAATATTAAAATAAACTCAAATTCATTTGCCATTTATTTGAAAAAGAAAAAAAAAATCATTCTGCACCATAATTACAAATACCAAAAAAATATAAACCGCCAATTTATTTGAAGAAAATAAAGCCTCTGCATAATAAATTTTACATAAAAAAAAATAAAAATAGAACCATTTTTTTAAAATAAATAAAAAATAGAACCATTTTTTTCTATTGATAGTAGACCATCTCATCCACATCTATCTATATATATAAAAGAAAAATGGCATATGTGTCATCACTACAATTAATCTTCAAATTTCAGTATTTAAAATCTAATTTAAAAAGAAATATATATTTTTTTTTAAAAAAACACATGCCAGTTTTTTTATACGGTTAGAAAGAGATATAATTTTAAATTTCAAAAACACAACTGCATCATTT
>NW_006239435.1:47833-48722 GCF_000226075.1 Solanum tuberosum
AAAAAAAAATCATTCTGCACCATAATTACAAATACCAAAAAAATATAAACCGCCAATTTATTTGAAGAAAATAAAACCTCTACATAATAAATTTTACATAAAAAAATTAATTAAAAAATGGAACCATATTTCCTATATATAGAAACCTATTGATAATAGACCATCTCATCCACATTCTTTCCTACATATGTGTCATCACTACAATTAATCTTCAAATTTCAGTATTTAAAATCTAATTTAAAAAGAAATATATATATGTTTTTTTTAAAAGTCATGTCAGTTTTTTTATATGGTTAGAAAGAGATATAATTTTAAATTTCAAAAACACAACTGCATCATTTTGAGGAGCATAAAAAGTGACACGTGTCAGCACCACACAATTTGTAGATATATTAAATAATAAATAACAATTTAAATAACAAAACATTAAAAAAAAACAGAAATTAAAAACAGTTTTTAAAAAATTGTTTACGTTAAAAACTGTTTTAACGTAATCTTTTTTTTTGTTTAAATAAAATGTATATTTTTGTTTCTAATAAAATGCTAACTGCCTTTTTTAAAAATAAATTTTAAAAATATAAAAGTTAAAATTGAAACTAAAATTAAAATTATACATGATATATAGATAATGATGCTAAATTTTAGGTGCAAGTAACAACAAAATACTTAAAAATTAAATTCCTTTAAAAAATGAGCAGTTTTTTAAAGATTTTTTTCCTTTTCTTTTAATAGACTATATTTCATACATAAAATAAATAAAATAAAATAATTCAAAGACCAAAAATAGGAACTTTAAAAAACTTCTACGACATAACTTTTAACAATATTAAAATAAACTCAAAAATAAAATGCTAACTGCCTTTTTTTTAAATAAAATTCTAAAAATATA
>NW_006239435.1:52109-64393 GCF_000226075.1 Solanum tuberosum
TTTTCTGATATAATTCAAATTAAAATTTAATATATCATCTACATACATTGATTAAATCTAATATAGTGATTGTACTAATTAAGATTATTTTTAATTTTATATTATATTTTACACAAATTAATACAATAAATAATATTTTGAATCTTTTAAATTTGAATAAACATATATAAAATGTTTCAACATGTTATTTAGTCTTATGATATCAAATATTTCATATGGAAGGTTAGAATTGATAAATTATTAACATAATTTTTTTATTCAAACTACATAAAAAGAATAAATTATATATATATATATATATATAAATAATATTTTAATATAATAAATTAAATTGTGTACTAATGATATTAATTTAATATTGCTCAAATACACAAGTTAATGATTTGTATTATTATATTGTTATTACAATAAATTAAATATATTATTTAAGTGCATTATATATTTTATTAGTTATTTTTAATTATAAAATTATTACATTTTAAATCATCCGCGCAACGCGCGGGCACGTATACTAGTTATACAAAATAAAAAGGGACTTTCGTCAAATTAACTGTATGAAATATTACTGAAAAGTATGTAAAACATGCATAATATTACAACTCATTATCCTAAAAGAACTATCATCATATAAACCCGAAAAATAACTAAGAATATCATATAAAATTTATGTGAGTTACTGCCGACATGTTTCTCTACCCAAATAAAGACTCATACCATTATCAAAACAATAACGTGTTTTGCCCCCGACGCTTTCATCAGAAATAATATAATGCTTGAACTCAAAATTCAGTAATTGAAACCTAAAATTAAAGGAGAAAATATATAGGTGATGATGCATGCTGATGAGAAAACTTTTAAGAATGGTATAAGCTGTGAATATAGAACTAATGAAAAACTTTTACTTGATTTGATAGACCATGTGATTTATTGAATGTATATACTCTTTTTAGTGCAAATTTATAGAATGTTGTAAAGAATGTGAAAAGGTTATTACTATGAAAAATGATAGAAACAGAACATTAAGATTGAAATAATTACATGTAACAACTAAGCAATTGAAAGATGTATTAAATATTTTTTGGAATACGAAGCAAGTTTTTACTTTCAGATTCAATGTACACAGTGAAAGGTTTTTTGTTTACAATTTTTTTACTGTGCTTTTATTAGGTTAAGAACATATTAAATTTGTTATCAATGATTTATGGGTATTTTCGAAAACAATAATAACAATAATAATAATAAATATTAAATAATAGTTTGAGATTTAGTATAATATGATATGATTACTATTTAATAGTCATTGATTAATTAGATATTTATATATTTTAATTTAGCATAGGGGTAAAATGGTAATTCAACTTTTCACTTTAGAGGTTCCCACTTTTAGTAATACTAGTTTTTCGACACGTGCGTTGCATGCGACTATCAATTCAGAAAATATATGTTATAGTAAATAGAGTCGCTTATTTAAGCGGAGATTTGAATAATTAACTTTGCACAAAATATTATTGTAGATTCTTTTGTGATTGTTTAATGTGGATCGTCATATATATATCTTATTCACGCTAACCTGGTCAATGAAAATTTTATTAGTTAAATGCAATAATGTATATAATTATTTCAATTTGAAGAGGTTCAATCATATAATTAGTCATATCTCACTAATATTACCTTATAGACGATATTTGTTGTATATTTTTCTTGTCATCTAAAGCACGTGTATTCCATGTTAAATTGTTTAGATGTCATATGAACATGTAAATAGAACAACTACATTTTATTTTTTAGAACATTTTTTTTTGTATATTAATTTTTATTTTATAAGTTATAACATAATAGATGGCGTTCTTGTTGTTGGCTCTCATATTTAACTTCACGAGTGACTGTAAAAGGTTAGTCAGTGTCCATAGTTAACTGAGAAAGGTTTCCTTTTTTTTACTGAAAAACCTAACAATTAAAATTATCGAATATATTCTATCTGTGAAATCATATGTATAATCACCTGGTTTACCTTACACCCAACAAAGATATAGTTCCATATCCTTGTAAATGATTTTTAATTTATTCAACCAATCATGATTCATCCAAAGAAAAATAACAACACCCTGTTATTAGATATATAGTGGCAGTAATATTAAAAATTATTGGTAATAACTTAATATAAGAAAAGATGAAAGATAGAAATAATTCATGTAATAACTATGGGAATTCATAATATTATAACTAAAGAATGTAAAAGAGTGTGAATAACCTTTGAAATAATTAGTAATAACTAAGTTAATTTACAATGTTATATAACTAAAGAATATATCTGCATCACAAGAGAAATTGTTAAAAAAACAAATGAATTTAGACTACATCATGTTAACTTTATAAATTGGAACATTACATACTTCTGTATATATAAAGCAAAAAAATATATATATCTTCAAATATTATTTTCCTCAAGTACTCGAGATTATGGAATTTATTCTCTTAGGATAAAATTGTTTACTTCATCAGAATAGTGGTACCTCATATTCCGCTAAACTTCGAACTCACTCAACGACAATAAATCAGATGAAATTTTTTAAAATGCAAGAAGAAGAAGAGTAGAAGATTAAAAAAATTGTGGTTTAAAAATGAGAGGAATCCCCTCTATTTATAGTCAACAAAGGGTAGTATTAACAAAAAAAAGAATTATTTTTTGTTAATTTTTAATTTTTTAACTAAAATTAAATGACACATGTCGATTTAAAATAAGAAGTTGCAATTGAAGAATATATATAAAAATAAATAAATCATAAAAATAGTATTTCGTGTTAAAATGGAACATAAAAAATGGAGTTCAAGGATTAAAATGGAACAAGGCTAAGATAAATTAAAGTACCAAAATGAAAAATGTGGACAAGTTAGAGGGGCTGTATATGTGTTTGACCATTCAAATAAATCATAAAACAGAATGGCATGTGCAGCAGGAGCTCCTGAGTTCGACTATTGGTGCTCGTAATGTCTATTCTGTGTGTAGAGGAGGCCATTTCTTGAAAAATTCTACGTCACTGGTGCTCGTAATGTCTATTTTGTGTACAGAGGAGGCCTGAAAAATTCTTCCCATCATGATCATCCGCTGGTGCTGAAAGAAATTTGTATGGTGTATACGATAGTGAGGTTTTAACAGCCTTCACTTTCGTCACTCTATATCACACGTCACAGACTTTTGACTTCTTCTTCTTCTTGGGCCTGCGAAGATGATATCTTGCCCACTAATTCTACAATAATCTCCAACAACTGTAAGCTTGGTCAATTGGCTTGAAATGTAATCACCAACCATGTTTTCATTCTAATTCATCAATAACTAAAACAAACAACTGAAATCTTTTAGCTTTCAAGATGGTCCCAGAATGTTTTTTTTCCTTCAGTTTTTCACTCTTACTCTTGCTTCAACTGAGGAAGCAACTGCTCTCCTCAAATGGAAATCAACTTTTCTAAAACAGAACAATAATTCCTTATTGACTTCTTGGACAAAAAGTACTGAGGCATGTAGGGATTATATGTTTTAATGGTAGGGTAAACAGGTTGAATATTACAAATGATAGTGTCATTGGCACACTCTATAATTTTCCATTTTCATCTCTCACTTTTCTTGAATATGTTGATCTTAGCATCAACCACCTCTATGGTATCATCCCCTCTGCAATAGGAAACCTCACTAATCTTGTCTATCTTGACTTATCGGCTAATCAGTTTTCAGGCACAAATCGGCTCACTAACAAAACTTGAGATCCTCTACATCTTTGAAAACCATTTAAATGGTTCCATTTCAGGAGAGTTGGGGAATGTACAAAATCTTGCTGAACTTGTTTTAGATTATAATCAACTTACTGGTTCTATTCCTGCTTCATTTGGCAATTTGAGAAACTTGCGTACTTTGTTTCTCCATGCCAACAAACGTTATGGTTCCAATCCGAAAGGGCTTTCATATTTGGATAAGTTAAAAGCATTGGTTATTAGTGATAATCAACTTTCAGGCCATTTGCCAAAACAGCTTTGCCAAGGTAGGAAACTTGAGATCATCAAGGTGAAGAATAACAAGTTGACAGGACCAATACCAAGAAGCGTGAGTAAATGCTCAAGTCTCAAAAGGGTTCACTTTAATAACAACAGTTTCACTGGGAACTTGTCTGAAGCTTTTGGCATCTATCCAAATCTTCAGTTCATTGATTTGAGGGATAATGATTTTCATGGTGAACTCAGCAGTAACTGGGGGAAATGCAAGAATTTGACTGATTTGCGGGTTGCTAGAAATAACATTAGTGGTAGTATACCACCAGAGATTGGAAACTTCAAAGGACTTCTTGGACTTGATCTTTCATCGAATCATTTGGTTGGGCATATTCCTAAGGAATTCGGAAAGTTGACCTCTTTAGTTAAATTATTTGTGCAAAATAACCATATTTCTGGCAATATACCTGAGGAACTTGGGTCACTGACACGGTTAGAGTCCCTTGATCTGTCAAATAATAGATTGAACGGGTAAATCCCAACATTTGTAGGCGATTACATGAACATGTTTCTCTTGAACCTGAGCAACAACAAGTTTGGCCAGAAAATTCCAAAGGAGATAGGGAGGATAAATCATCTTAGTGTACTTGATTTGAGCCATAATCTTCTTGATGGAGAAATACCCGTTCAGCTAGCCAGTTTGCTGGACTTGTCAAACTTGAATCTTTCCCACAACAGCCTTTCTGGCCACATTCCTGAAGAATTTGAAAGTTTGACTGGTTTGCAGGATGTTGTCTCGTCATACAATGAGTTGGAAGGCCCAATACCAATCAATAAAGCTTTTATGTATGCCTCGTTAGAAGGTAATAAAGGTCTTTGTGGAAATGTAACAGGATTTCAGCATTGCAGAAGGCCATCTTCTTCGGTGAAGAAGCACTCAATGGCAAAAGGTCGTAAACTCATCCTAATCACTGTACTTCCCATTATGGGAGCACTAGTACTTCTCTGTGCTTTCGCTGGTGCTCTCCTTGTGTGTCATAAAAGAAGAAGAGGTAGAGATGTTAAAATACAGGATGATGGTTGGCATTCGATATCCATGTTAGATGGGAAGGCATTGTACAAGGATATCTTAAATGCCACACAAAAGTTTGATGCAACATTTTGCATTGGGCAAGGAGGGCAAGGAAGCGTTTACAAGGTAAAACTTCCACCTTTGAGGAATGTAGCTGTGAAGAGACTTCACTCTTCATTTGAGATTACGCATCCCAAAAGCTTCATGAATGAGGTAAGGGCATTGACAGGGATTAAGCATCGGAACATAGTGAAACTGTATGGCTTTTGTTCGAATGCACAACACTCATTCTTGGTATACGAGTACGTTGAGAGAGGGAGTTTGTCAAGTATTTTGAGCAATGAAGTTGAGTCCAAGAAATTGGATTGGCTTAAAAGGATGAATATCATCAAGGGTGTTGCTTTTGCTTTATCTTACATGCACCAAGACTGTTCACCACCGATTGTTCATCGAGACATATCAAGCAGTTATGTGTTGCTTGATTCTGAGTATGAAGCTCGTGTTGCAGACTTTGGAATAGCAAAGATTCTCAAGCCAGACAATAAGTCTAACAAATTCATTTAATATTTTTAATTTTTTTTTCATGTTCGTTATGATTTTTTTAAAAACTCATAGGACACCTCGTGAAACTTTTAACTTTTAATTCGTTGTCATTCACTTCCATGACAATGAAACATTTGACTCCCAAGTCGTTCTAATGGAAGAAAGATCAATTCAAGTTTTCTTCTTGGGTGGTCCACAAATTGACTTAATGATTATGGAGAAAATTGATTCCACAAACTTTAAGCGTCGTCCACAATTGACACTTAAAAAAATAAAGGGAAAAGGGTCATAAATATCTCTCAACTTTGGTTTATTGTTTGACTTTACCCTTGCCGTTAAAATGAAAGTTATTTTACCCCTTCCGTTACTAATTTCATCAAAATTACCCCTCATTAGATGGAATCCCCAAAATTGACCCAAATTACCCGATTTAAAAAAAAACTATTCCCTATTTTTAACCCAATGACCCGACCCCTCTAGGATAACCCGGTTAACCCAATTAACCCAATGCCCTGTTACCCATTCCCAATTACCCATTCTCTCTCATTGAATAGATAATCTCTTAAAAAAACCATAGGGGAAAAGAGATAAACCAAAGACCTCTGGATTTCTTCTATCATTGCAGAAGAAGGCTTCTACTATCTGCAACTTCAACATCTTCATCTCCCCAATTGTACACAGATTCAATTACTAGAAGCAGTTGATCACCCAGATCCCTCCGCAACAACATTGTCTCTTGACTTCCATCTATACTACCTTCCGCTCCCTCACACCGTCCCCACCCATCACCACCTCCACCGTCGAATCTCTCCTCCGATTTCCACGACGATAGCACAGACGGTAGCAGATTTCAGCAGCACAAATGATAGGGCAAGTAGCACAAAACAAAGGAAGAAGAAAAGGAGAGCAGAAAAAGAGACAAAAGTAGCGTCGGAAGCGGCGACGATTTAGCCAAGAGGTGAGAATTATCGTGGAATGGGAAATCGGAGATGGATTTTGAATTGTTGGGTGATTTTCATGTCGAATTGGGAGCAAATTGTGGGAATAAGGGTTGTTGTTGTGGGAATGGGTAACAGGACATTGAGTTAATTGGGTTAACCGGGTTATCCTAGAGGGGTCGGGTCATTGGGTTAAAAATAGGGAATAGGATTTTTTTTTAAATTTGGGTAATTTGGGTCAATTTTGGGGATTTCATCTAATGAGGGGTAATTTTGGTGAAATTAGTAACGGGAGGGTAAAATTAACTCCATTTTAACGGCGAGGGTAAAGTCAAACAATAAACTAAAGTTGAGGGGTATTTTTGATCCTTTCTTGGGTTATTTAAGCTACCACCTAACCTTTTTTTTTTAATCCCTCCCTAGGAGCTCCCACCCCTTTTGCTCCCTTGGTGACTCGAACTCGCAATCTTCGGGTTGGAAGTGAGTGGTGCTTACCATCCGAGCAACTCCCTCTCGTCAACTACCACCTAACCTACTATGCCGAGGAATGATTTTTACTCTTTTTTTTTGAAAAAATTACTTTCAAATGTCGTCACTTAATTTTTGAAAGAAATTAAGAAATCTTCAATTTAAAAAGATTCTAATGGAAAAAGAGAAAAGGTCAAAATAGTTCCATATCTTTGGGTTAAGACTCAAAGTCATCCTTGAGTTTCATATGAAACATTAATAGTCTCCTCCTCCAAACTTTTTGCCTATTTTTTCACGTTAATTTTGTCCACATTTTTATATATGGAATGTTCAATTGTCTTTTTATCTATTTAGTAGAAATAATAAGAAGGTGAGAAGAAGAACACCTTGTTTTGTTAAGTTGAAATTTTATTGCAGCTAAACTAAGAACAACTTGTTCTGTTCAGTTAAAAAATTATTGCAGCTAAACTAAGAATACCTTGACATATGACGTTGCAAGAAAGGAAAATATTGTACTATTGCACGTGAAATCGATGTAACTTACCTCTCGATTTTAGCTGCAATAATATTTCTACTAAACAAAACAAGGTACAGTAAAACCTCACTAAATTAATACTCAGTTAATTAATAATCTCTCTAAGATAATAATTTCCTCCGGTCTCGACTTGGGCCAATCGAAAAAATCACTCATTTCGATAAGATAATATATTTTCAGAAGACCCCTATATAAATATATGGTCCCATTAATAGTATAAATTAATTATTCTTTAAAAGTACAAATATATCTAAGAAAATTTAGTGAAATATGATTCTATTATGTTTTGTTTTTGTTAAAATTTAAATCTAGTTAAAACCCATTTCTAACTTTTCGTTTCTTATTGCATCCAAAAGTTTCAGTGCGGTCTTTTTGAACTACACCATAAAATTGTGAAGAGTTCTATATACAAGTGCTTCCTTACGCATAACTGGTCCCAAATGTATTGTATCATATTCAACTTTATCATCAACATTGTTTTTCCAATGATATCCACAACTTGTTCTAAGCTCTAGACCTCTGAACATGTATCATTTTCACCCATCTAATAGGTTATTAACGTTCATTTTATTGCGGTAACTGAGATCATTAATCATGACCTCAAGTTCATGAATGACGTTTTCATAAGTGGGTTCTTTCAAATTCTTTGAGATTTCATTCCTGGACAATTTTTTGGGTGTTGAAACACTCTTTAAATTAATAAATATTAGTTTATCAATTAAATAATAACTCTACAAAATAATAATATTTCATGGTCCTACCTATATTAATTTAGAAAGGTTTTACTGTATTCTTCTTCTTACCTTCTCTCACATAGAATTATTATTTCTACTAAATATATAAAAAGACGATTAAACATCTCATATATAAATTATAGATAAAATCAATGTAAAAATTAAGATAGACAAAAAATGAGGAAGGACCAAAAGTGAATCAATATTGCAAACATGAGAGACTATTAGTGTTTCATAGGGGTGTGCACTATTCGAATTAAACCAAATAACCAAACCAAATCAAATCGAATTTTTATAAAAATAATATATTATGTATGTATATTAATAAAATATGTGTATACCCTTTTACGAAATGACTTATATATATCTATATTTTTTTGGAGAAAATCTCACAATATATTTCAACATCTTTAAGGCTTAGGCCCACAATTGAGATACCCTTTTAATTCGTTGGCACCTACTTACATGAACATTGACTCATTGACTTACAAGTCATTCTAGGTCTACCCGTATTTAACAAGCTGAGAAATAAATCCAATTGAGACAGCAATTATAATCATGCAAATTATAGCTACTATTCATAATTGTATTTAAACTCTAGTTATTTATGAAAATTTCTTAATAAAAATTTGCAAATTCTGCGCTACCTGACCCGCAAAAATGATACAATATTGTGCTGGTCTTTAATTTTTTCATCTCATAACTAATAAATTTTGCGTATCACAAAAAATTAAACTGAAACGAACTGTATGTGTGTATTTGTTTTAGAGGTGATATAATGTGTATCAATGTTTTAGTTTCAAAGCTAATATGTGTATTTGTGATTGCAAAAGAGAGAGGAAATAACTTTGGCGGAGCTCCCACTGCATGACATAACAAGAACTTATGTCCATTAAGCATAAGTTCGATTATTGAAGAATAATACTTAAAGATCAGCCTATTTGAAAGGCAAGTTGGGCAATTTCTTCCTATTGCATGTCCACTAGCTCGTCAATTACGAAATGACCTTTGAATATATTTTGGAGAAGATCTCCCAATATATTTCCACAACTACCACTAGCTCGTCAATTACGAAATGACCTTTGAATATATTTTGGATTATTGAATTCATTGGTATATACTTACATGAACAGTGACACATAATTGACTCCCAAGTCGTTCTAATTCTGTCCGTGTTTTACAAGCTCAGAAATAAATGCCATTGACTCAGCAAGACTTAAAGTGGTTCACTACAATATAAAACTATACTCATCAATAGCCAAAACAAACAACTGAAATCTTTTAGCTTTCAAGATGGTTCCCAAAATATTTTGTTTCCTTCAGCTTTTCACTCTCTTCACTGTTACTTTTGCTTCCACTGAGGAAGCAACTGCTCTCCTCAAATGGAAAGCAACTTTTCAAAACCAGAATAATTCCTTATTGGCTTCATGGACACTAAGTGTTGGTGCATGCACGGATTGGTATGGAGTTATATGTTTTAATGGTCAGATAAACAGGTTGAATATTACTAATGCTGGTGTCATTGGTACACTCCATGATTTTCCATTTTCATCTCTACCATTTCTTGAATATGTTGATCTTAGCATGAACCAGCTCTCTGGTATTATACCCCCTGAAATAGGAAACCTCACTAATCTTGTCTATCTTGACTTGTCGTCTAATCAGTTTTCAGGCAAAATCCCATCACAGATTGGCTCACTGTCAAAGGTTGAGAACCTCTTCATCATTAATAACCATTTAAATGGTTTCATTCCTGTTGAAATAGGGAGACTGAAATCACTTGAGATTTTAGGCTTACAGAATAACAGTCTTTCTGGTCTAATTCCAAGAACTCTAGGTGGCTTAACTCAGCTCAAAATTTTGTGGCTTTATTCTAACCAACTTTCTGGTCTCATTTCTAGTGAGTTGGGGAATCTGAAAAACATCAATGACCTAGATTTATCTAATAATAAGCTTACTGGTTCAATTCCAATTACTTTAGGTGACTTAACTGAGCTCAAAATTTTGTACCTTTATTCTAACCAACTTTCTGGTCTCATTCCTAGTCAGTTGGGAAATTTGAAAAACCTCAATGATCTGGAACTAAGCAATAATCAACTTACTGGTTCAATTCCAATTACTTTAGGTGACTTAACTGAGCTCAAAATTTTGTACCTTCATTCTAACCAACTTTCTGGTCTCATTCCTAGTGAGTTGGGGAATTTGAAAAACCTCAATGATCTGGAACTATGCACTAATCAACTTACTGGTTCAATTCCATTTACTTTAGGTGACTTAACTGAGCTCAAAATTTTGTACCTTCATTCTAACCAACTTTCTGGTCTCATTCCTAGTCAGTTGGGGAATTTGAAAAACCTCACTGATCTGGAACTATCCCATAATAATCTTACTGGTTCAATTCCAATTACTTTAGGTGACTTAATTGAGCTCAAAATTTTGTACCTTCATTCTAACCAACTTTCTGGTCTCATTCCTAGTCAGTTGGGGAATTTTAAAAACCTCAATAGGGTGGTTTTATCCTATAATCAGCTTACTGGTCCTGTTCCTGTTTCCTTTGGCAATTTGAGAAACTTGCAGATACTAAATCTCGATGCCAACAAACTTTCAGGTTCTATTCCAAAAGAATTTGCATATTTGGATAACTTGGTTTCATTATCAATGAGTTACAATCACTTTTCAGGCCATTTGCCAGAGTGGCTTTGCAAAGGTGGGAAACTTGAGATTTTCACGGTGGATAATAACAGGCTTACAGGGCCAATCCCAAGAAGCTTGAGCAAGTGCTCGAGTTTCAAAAGGGTTCGCTTCAATAACAACAACTTTACTGGGAATTTATCTGAAGCTTTTGGCATCCATCCAGAGCTTCGGTTCATTGATTTGAGCGACAATGATTTTCATGGTGAACTCAGCAGTAACTGGGGAAAATGCAAAAAATTAATTGATTTGCGTGTAGCCAGAAATAACATTAGTGGTTGCATACCACCAGAGATTGGAAATGTCAAAGGGCTTTTAGGACTTGATCTTTCATCTAATCATTTGATTGGGCAGATTCCAAAGGAATTTGGAAAATTAACCTCTCTGGTTAAGCTTTCTGTGCAGAACAACAATATCTCTGGATATATACCGGAGGAACTTGGGTCACTGACAAAGTTAGAGTCCCTCGATCTATCATCCAACAGATTGAATGGATCAATCCCGAAGTGTATAGGAGATTTTGTGCACTTGTTTCAGTTGAACCTGAGCAACAACAAGTTTGGCCAGAATATTCCAAAGGATATAGGAAGGATAACTCAGCTTAATGTACTTGATTTGAGCTACAATCTTCTGGTTGGAGATATACCCCCTCAGTTAGCCAATTTGAAGGTCTTGGTAAACTTAAATCTTTCCCACAATGGCCTATCTGGATGCATTCCCAAAGAACTTGAAAGTTCAACTGGTTTGCATGATGTCGTTTTGTCATACAATGAGTTGGAAGGTCCAATCCCTAATAATAAAGCTTTTATCAATGCCTCATTGGAGGGTAATAAAGGTCTTTGCGGCAATGTAGCAGGACTCCATCCCTGCGAAATGTCGTCTTCTGTGGTGAAGAGGCACTCAATGGCGAAGGGACGTAAACTCATCCTCATCACTGTACTTCCTGTTATGGGAGCACTGGTACTGCTCTGTGTTTTCATTGGTGTTCTCTTTATGTGTAATAAAAGGAGGAGAGTTAGAGAAGTTGAAAGAAGGGATGGTGATGGTTGGCTTTCGATATCCATGTTAGATGGGAAGGAATTGTACAGGGACATCTTAAACGCCACAGAAGAGTTTGATGCAAAATTTTGCATTGGGCGAGGAGGTCACGGAAGTGTTTACAAGGTAAACCTTCCATCATTAGGGAATATTGCTGTGAAGAGACTTCATTCTTCATTTCAGAATACACATCCCAAAAGCTTCATCAATGAAGTAAGGGCATTGACTGGGATTAAGCACCGAAACATTGTGAACCTCTACGGCTATTGTTCGAAAGCACAACA
>NW_006239435.1:65214-74868 GCF_000226075.1 Solanum tuberosum
TTTACCTGTATGTATAGAAGCTAGAAAATGACCCTTTCTGCTCAAGCCTTTCTCCCAACTGAATAAATGGAGTTGTTCAATGAGATTTCATTTTGTCCAAATAATTCTTATATTTTACTGTGGATTATGAAGAAAAGAAAATCTGGCCAGAAGATCCATTGCTGGAAGCCTGTGTCAGTTTTTACATCGACAGAAATACCCTAAAAAACAAACTCCAATCATCAATTTATCAAAACAACAATAAGTCGAACAAATTCATTTAACATTTTTAATTTTTTTTTTCGTGTTTGTTATGATTTTTTTAAAAACTCATAGGACACTCCGTGAAACTTTTAACTTTTAATTCGTTGTCATTCACTGCCATGATGATGAAACATTTGACTCCCAAGTCGTTCTAATGGAAGAAAGATTAACTCAAGTCTTCTTCTTGGGTGGTCCACAAAATGACTTAATGATTATGGAGAAAATTGATTCCACAAACTTTAAGCGTTGTCCACAATTGACACTTAAAAAATAAATTCCATTGACTCACAAGTCTTGGGTTATTTAAGCTACCACCTAACCTACTATCCCTAGGAATCGAATTCTTCGGTCACCAAGTAAATTGCGGAATATAAATAATGTTATGGTCATATTTTATTTTATTTTTGGAAAATTACTTTCAAATTTAGTCACTTAATTTTTGAAAGAAATTAAGAAATCTTTAATTTAAAAGATTCTAATGGAAAAAGAGAAAAAGGCCAAAATAGTTCTTTATCTTTGAGTTAAAACTCAAAGTCATCCTAGAGTTTTCATATGGAACATTAATAGTCTCTCATGTTTGGAATATTATATTGGTGAAATTTTAGACTCCTCCAAACTTTTTGCCTATTTTTTAACATTAATTTGTCCACATTTTTATATATGGAATGTTCATTTGTTTTATTATTTATTTAGTAGAAATAATAAAAAGGTGAAAAGAAGAACATCTTGTTTTGTTAGGTTGAAATATTATTGCAGCTAAACTAAGAACACCTTGTTCTGTTCAATTAAAATATTATTGCAGCTAAACTAAGAACATCTTGGCATATGACGTTAAAAGAAAAGAAAAGAAAAGAAAAGAAAAAAGTGTACTATTGCACGTGAAATCGATGTAACTAACCTCTCGGTTTTAGGTGCAATAATAGTTCTACTAAATAAAATAAGGTATTCTTCTTCTTACCTTCTCTCGCATGGAGTTATTGTTTCTACTAAATATATAAAAAAGCGATTAAACATCTCATATATAAATTATGGATAAAATCAATGTAAAAAGTTAGACAAAAAATTGAGGAAGGACCAAAAGTGCATCAATATTGCAAAAATGAGGGACTATTAGTGCTTCATGTCCAAACTCAAGAATGACTTTGAGTATTAACCCAAAGATAAATGATTATTTTAAGTTTTTTCTCAATGAAAAAATCTTTAAAAATTTCAAATAAACGAGTAACGGTCCTTATAAGGGGAATTTTCACATATAGTCACTCAAAATAATTTAATTAGGCTCTATAGTTATAATTTGCTAATTACGATTCGTAGCTACATGTTAGAGGGAGGAGAGAGATGAGCTAGACTGGGAGAGGGAGGAGAGATGAGAATGATATTGGGAGAGGGAAGAGAGAGGCAAGCGATTTCAAGAGAGGGAGTCATGAGATGAGCAAGAGAGGCCGGAAGAGAGTAGAGAGGTGAATTGTATTTGTATTTTGGTTAGATAATTGTATATATGTAATTAGTATGTATATGTATCAATGATTGTATTTGTATATTTGCATACAATTTGTATCTGTCTACAATTGAATCGAGTTCAAAAATTTGTATTTATATATTCAATCTCTCTCGCTTTATACACACAAATTATACATTTTGTATTTGTATAATTTGTGTTTGTATAAAAGTGAGAGAGAGAGATGAAGAAGAGAACTGGGCAGAGAGAGATTTGTATTTGTATAATTATAAGTGTATAAGATGGAGAGATTGTATATGTATTTATATATCCAATCTCTCTCTCGCTTAATACAAACACAAAATATACATTTGTGTTTGTATAAAGTGAGAGAGAGATTGAGCAGGGAGAGATGACTAAAAAAAGAGGAGAGAGAGGGGGGAGAGGGAGGGAGGCGAGAGAGAGGAATATAATTATAGCTAGAAGTAAGTTCCGAATTGTAGTTAATACAAACTATAGCTATGTTACCTCTGTCCGAATTTATATGACTCACTTTCCTTTTTAGTCCGTTCCAAAAAGAAGGACACATTTCTATATTAAGTAACAATTTAACTTTAAAATGTCAAATTTTACCTTTGATGAAATAATTTATAGCTACAGAAATTTCTATCATTCATTTTAGATCATAAATTTTGAAAGTCTTCCTTTCTTTCTTAATCTCCGTGCCCAGTCAAACTACTTCACATATAGGAGGGAGTATATGTTTGCATAATCGCCTAATTTCCCCTTCTTATAAACATTTCAAGAAAGTTTTAAAACCTACATTTCTGCTTCCTTTAATCCTTTTGGACTACTGTTGCTTTGTTTTTGGGCTCTGGCCCATTCCAGTTGTTTTTACCATTGGACTCTTTTAAGTCCAAAAGTTCAAATAGGTAAGATGCGAAATCAAGTTATTTATCTTTTGCGAAAGTTCTGTTTGTTTTCATTAGATTTGTTGATCTTTGTCGGTAAAGTTTGTTTCTTTTTCAACTTTTTGAATTTAAGGTCTAATCAATAGAGTATTGAGATTTTGTATCCTCGGATTTGGTGAAGAATTTTTTTCTGGGAAATGTCATGACTTTGCCCAAAAACGGTTCAATTCATATTCGGCAGAGCTTTCCAGCACTACTCTTCGGTATGAGAATAATTCTCTTAATGTACCCTTTTAGTATGTGGTTGGATGTCTAATTCTGAAAATATATATTGTCTGTGCCTAAACCCATTGGCTCTAATCTGCAATCACGGCTTCTAATGCCTTGTTTTTTCTACTTAATAAAACTACCATACTCATTTACACTTCTTTTTTTTTTCCTTTTCAAATCATGAAGGGCGTTTTCACTGGATACTGTGGAACACAACTAGACCATGGTGTAGTTGCAGTTGGCTACGGAACAGATAATGGTTCGGATTACTGGATTGTGAGGAATTCATGGGGTCCTAACTGGGGGGAAAGTGGATACATTAGGCTCGAGCGCAATTTAGCTAATAGCACTAGTGGAAAGTGTGGAATTGCAATGGAGCCCTCTTACCCTCTTAAGAATGGCGCAAATCCTCCAAATCCCGGTCCATCTCCTCCTAGTCCTGTAGCACCATCAACCGTTTGCGATGAGTACTATAGCTGCACCGAGGGCACTACTTGCTGCTGCATTTATAAGTATGGCGACTACTGTTTTGGCTGGGGATGTTGTCCTTATGAGTCTGCTACCTGCTGTGATGACAACAACAATTGCTGTCCACATGATTATCCTGTCTGTGATGTTAATGCAGGCACTTGTCAAATGGTAAGATTTTACTCCTTCCTTCCCAAAATAGGCGTTTTTTTATTTGGCAAAATTACTAAACTACACTACATATATTTACATATTCTCGTTTAATTCCTATTCTTTCATAAAAATTCAAAAATCCCTATTTTTCCTCAAACCCTCTATTCTGGATACTTTATTCTGAAAGAACCCAAAACCCACCTTTCTCATCCCCAAAATCTTGCCTCTAATCTTTTCCCACTACCAAATTAGTTACCGAATTCAAAGCAATTTGATTTTCAAATGATTCTATCTCTATTCAACCGTCCAAAGTTCAAATTAGGTATTATCATCTTCTTCATTTTTCTTTCAAAATCAATTTTTGTGTGTCAATTGATTTTGGATCAGTTGTCAAAATGGATCATCCGTCTTTTATTATTGGGATTTCCCAAATAATAACACCTAACAATGATCAAATTTTTGATTCAGAAGACCCCAACTGGGCAGAACAGAGGTCTAAAAGTTTGCATCCACCGACATTAATGGCAAATCAAACTTCTACAAAGAGAAAATCGAAAAAGGAGGTGGGGGCATTATCTAAAGCAAAGGATGCAAAAACTCAAAAGAAAAGGGATAGAAATGTTGCCCCTCCCATTTCTCGACCAACACTACCCATTGTATGCATTTCTTTTGCTTTCAATTTAGACATTGTTGAAAAATAAAGTTTTATTGTATATATTGAAATCTGGAGTTGTTACCCAGAAACACTGATTATTTTATCAAATGTTGGTATTGAGTATAACTTTTACATTTGTAGATGAAAGACTATTTTTTGTCAAAATTTTTGTGTTGAGAACTGTATCTAAGATAGGCATTCAATTCACAGTATGATATGTAGGTTGTTTGTTGTATCATATTCATAGATATTCACATGAATGATACGTAAATAGAATAAAATAGATCTGGTAGTTAACATTTTGTATCATATTTCAATATAAGTCAGTGTATATACAGAAGTTATATGATTTTGTGTATCAGTCATGTATTGTTATTATGTAGTATAAAATGATCTGAAACATAATATTTTGAATACATATCTGGCCTTTCCTTTTTTAGTTCTGTATGCATCATTTATCGGTTTAGTGATTGATCAACATCATTTATGTTTATGGAATTGCAGAATATGAAATACGTAATTAAACATATTCCAAAGCAACCTCTAAAGTTTGGTCCTACTTACAACTCAAATTTTAATGAAAAACTTAGTGTTGTCAATAAAGGATGAAGGTATGAAATTATTTAAGGATACTATATTTGGCCAATACCTTAATATCTCCAAGTGCCACTACCAAGTGTTTAAATCTTCTAGAGGTTGAGCATGGCAATTTAGACAAAGAAATTCATATTCGTCATGCCAAAGGAAATGTATTGCAATTTAGTATCAGAGAATTTTCTATTATTACTGATCTGAAGTGTAACGGAAATATTAAAGATTTTACATATCCAGATTCAAAAACTAGTAGGCTGGTTCAAAGATACTTTCCTAGCCCAAATTATAATGTAAACAAAGGACGACTGGTAGATCGTTTTGATATGGGTGGTTGGGACAACATTGATGATGCCCTTCAGATGGCTATATTGTATTTCATTCATACATTTGTATTCTCGGAACTTGGTGATGCACCAATTCCTATTGAAGATTTCTTAATGGTAGAAAATGGCAGCTATCAACAGTTTCAGTGGGGACAACTTGCCTTCACAAAGTTAATGAAATCATTTAGGAAAGAGTATAATGAAATCATTTAGGAAAAAGTACAAATCTGACAAACAAATGTATCGCTTGAATGGAATTCCATACACACTTAATAACTAGGTATATGAATGTGCATCTGTAATACATAACGAGATAGCTGTGAAAGAAGGAAACGGTATACCAAGGGTATGCAATTGGAAAGTTGTGGGTGCAAATCCTAAATTTGAGATGTTTATGGAAAACATCTTTACTGAGGTAATTAGTACATAACAACCTTTTTTACTTTATTTTTTTATTTGCGATACATTATTTAACTGGTTCTCATGATGTTTTAATTTTTGTTTCTATAGAATGATTGTTCTAACGTTCAGCCAACTCAAGAGGAAATCATATCACTTGATTTACCAAATAACAGTCATGTACCTCCAACTCAACCAGCCACATCAGATGTTAATCATGAGGAGGTGCCAGCAGACGAGGTTTCTGGATTTGAAGAGTTTTCATCAAAACCTCCGGAGCAACTGTTAAGGAGATCCACACTATTTTCTACCACAGGATCCACCCCACCCCCCAAGAGAAAAAAGGTTGCACATCCAACAAAAAATAATGTGTCCAAAGCCACACAACCAGATGAGCAACCGAATCAGCCATTTCAAACTCCGGATTCACAACCGCCACAAGTTGATAATGTATCTGGTTTTCCTCATAATACAGTTTTTTGAAGAACAATTTCGGACAATGCAGGACTTGAGGAACTGAAGGGTCACATGAAGTCTTATGTAAGTAAACATAACTATGTCATTTAAACACTTTCATGTTTATTGTTAATTCTACTTAATATGCTTAATTTGAATCTAGGTTGACAAAAAAAATGGAGCTCTTAAGGCGTTAATTATAAAAAATCATTCTGAGTTGATGAAAGCAATTGGCGCGAAAGAAAACAAAAGTGATAAAGTAGTATTTTTATTTTTAGTTTCCCTTTTCAGTTTTGTGTTATACTGATTTTTTGGATCATGAAGGACAATGTGGCATTTCTATGTTTTAGCATCCCTTTTCAGTTTTGTGTTATACTGATTTTTTGGATCATGAAGGACAATGGTGGCATTTCTATGCCATATATAGTGGATGATTCAGTAGACAAAGGTAATATTGATCCACAATCCGCTTCTATCAATTCTTTCAACAAAGCATTTCAACCATACAAATGGATTTTGCAACTGTTGATCATGATGTTGATGCATCTGCTATGGAGGTTGAAAGATGATCCTATTACCCCCCCGAACTTATTTTTTAATTAATTTTCTACCCCTTTTGGTCCTACGTGGCACTATTTTGAAAAATTTGTCAACACGTGCTGGGTCCACAAGAATAGTGCCACGTAGGACCAAATGGGGTAGAAAATTAATTAAAAAATAAGTTCGGGGGGGGGTAATAGGACCTTAGTAAAGGTTAGGTGTGTCTCTGGGATTTCGGGCATAGGCTGGGGGGGGTACTTATGCATTTTTCCCTTAATTATATAACTTAATGTCTTTTAATCATTAGTTAATTCGATTAAAATTATTAACAATGTATCATTTAATAAGATTGATACTTTAGTAATTTTAATTCATATAAACGTTGCCTTTTTGTGTATCATTGGCTGTACATTATACACTAAAATCGTAGTTGATACTATATTTTTTTTTTTGAATCACCATTAACAGATACTTTTTGATATATTTCCTTATATACTAATATACAAACACAGAATGATGAGACATCCATTAAGGAATATGCTACGAGAGATTCAACAGATGTTATACCCACAACACACCATAGTCATGTTCCGGTAGAAGAGATTGTTCATAATAAGAAAGTGGTAAGTAAAGAGGTTTTGAATTGTTATAATCAATTATTTTTGGGAAAAAAAATCAAAATATTGTGTAATATTCTATTTATTATGAGGATGCAGGACATGAAGCCCCCCAATTACACATAAAAGTATTGAGCGGGGATGAATATATTGCTGATACAATTCAACAAAACTTTGAAAAACATGCTTCAAATTCAGTAATTGTTGATACATCGATCTGGTTCTAAATTGTTTACTGAAAAATGTCAACAGCTGCGTATGTAAATTATAATATTTTGTTATAATTCCCTGATATCATGTAGGATTCTACCACATCGGCTTCTATTTCATCTGGCATTGAAGCAGTCATAGATGCAATTGTCTACAAACTTCCAAACGAGCCATTAATGTCGCACCACTGAGTGTAATCATTTCCTCTACAGCTAACGACAATGATGATTTCTATCTGACAGCCAGCTACCACCAACTTCCAGTCAAGGAGTCTGCACACAATTTTGATACAAAGACTCCAGCTCCACGTAACAGAATTCCTTCAAAGATTTTGTAGTATCCTTATGTTAATACCTTTGGATCTAGCGATAAGGGCAAGGGGAAAATAGACGATGACATTCGCCCATATACTCCATTTGAAGGATGTGGCATCACCTATCAAGTTTCATCAGTTTTAATGCAAGAGTACTCCAGTGGATACAGAAGGGACTCCTCAAATCACATGCAAACAAGTAAGTTTTTGTTATTAATGTATCTTTATAGCAAAGCATATGCGAATAAGTAAGTTTTTGTATTATTGTATTTTTATACTTTGATTTTGTATTAAATTATTCTTATGTTGGTATAATCATTCCCATAGGAACCCATCAGAGGAAAAATATAGAGGCAAATAAGCTTTTTTTGGATTTGATTATATGGATTTTGTTGTCGCATTTCCTTTGGACAAGAACTGGTTTTAAACTATGTCACAACCATATAAATGCTGAACTGATCAGGTACAATATACAATACAATTATGTATATGATACACAAGTAACATGTGTAACTCAAAAATTCAGATTACTACTTGTGTTTGCCAATTGTTATATGTATCATCTACTTTTTATCATATATTGTTGTTTTATATATTGTGTTCTTATTTTTCTTTATTTTTGCAGCACATAGATGTAATTTTTTACTATCTACGCAAAAAGTCAAAACTAAGAAGCGTGGATCAATACAGATACACTACCTGCAACTGTTCGTTCAAGTCCTATATCAATAATGCGTACAAAAGGTATTATTGCAGTCCTGCAGATGATACTCTTACTACACAAGAACACATTGCCCGAGCTGATGTTGTATATGTATATAAAAGGTCCATCAAAGACGTCATTAATGAATTTTCTGTCCCTGCTGCTTTACCATGGCATCTGGTAGATGAGGTATATATTCCAATCAACTATGACAAAGAATTTCATTGGGTGTTGGCTGTGGTTTTAAGGGAAAGGTTAATACAAGTTTATGACTCATCTTTGGGATCAAGGAAGAAAGTTCAATCTAATGAGATAAAACATTTGTCTATCATCCTTCCTAACTACCTTCAGGATAGTAGATTCTTTGATAAAACCAACATAATTGATTGGGCAGTATTGAATGCATATAAAGACAACAAAACTAGTGAATTGTTGGGTCCACAACGTCCGTTTGAGGTGGAATTTACTCGAGACATTATGCAACAAGAGAGTGATAGCCTGTTAGTATTGTATCCACCCAACTTTACTTACAAATTTCATTTAATTTATAATGTGTCTTCTTTCTGTTTGCAGTGACTGCGGAATGTATGTTGCCGCTTTTGCTGAATTTCTGAGCGACGAAATGAAGGTCCCATCGATTCCCTTATGAAGTGACTATCTTCGCTCAAGATATGCAACACTGTTATGGAAATATGGTACCGACAAGGCCAAGGCGGGATACGTTAGCGAGAATGATGATCCTACAAGGCTAAAGGGTGTCTTCATTCCATTGACAGATGATGAACTGATTAATGTAGAATAGTAGTTTATTTACTGACTTACAGTCAAGATATGAAATTTTATTGTTTTGAAGATACATTAAGTGTTTTGGAGTATTCCTCCCCAGGTCAACATTATATTTCTAAGTAATTCATACTTCTAAATTTGAAGAGTTTTTATGTCCATAATTTTTATGTTGCTTTTAAATTCGTTTTCAATACATTTTAATATCTTATTATTTTTTGTATATTATATGTATTATACATATCACTACAACTTCTACTACAGTGAATCTGATACAAAATTTCCACAAAACTATCAAGTATATGATATAAAATTGTTTTCACAAATAACAAAATTTTATTCTTCACACAACATGGTACAAATTATATCTTATAAGATTGGTACAAATCACAACAGATGATACTAAATCATTATCATTTACATAATATTATGTATATGATACTTAGGTGCTTCAAACATCTCAAATTGATACGATTTTATTATTTCATGCCAAAGTTACAAAGATATTAAGTATCAAATACACAAAATTGATACCAAAATTACTCTAACTTTTTTTAAGCTGATATTAAATTTCCAGA
>NW_006239435.1:77687-78469 GCF_000226075.1 Solanum tuberosum
CTATAAACTAACTAAAAATATATTAACAAAGTAGATTATAAATAATAGGATAGTTTTTTGAAATTTTGGGAAGTGTAAAAGCTACTTTTTAGAAAGTTGAAAAAGTGGGGCCCGGCGCGTGTTGAACAAAACTTTCAACCTATTTGGTTTATATTGCCACGTAAGCCGAAAAGTGGTAAAAAACTAATTAAAAAATAAGTTCGGGGGGGTAATAGGACCTTAGTAAAGGTTAGGTGTGTCTCAGGGATTTTGGGCATAGGCTGGGGGGGTACTTATGCATTTTCCCTTTAATTTATAATGTGTCTTCTTTCTATTTGCAGTGACTGCGGAACGTATGCTGCCGCTTTTGCTGAATTACTGAGCGACGAAATAAAGGTCCCATCGATTCCTTTTTGAAGTGACTATCTTCGCTCAAGATATGCAACACTGTTATGGAAATATGGTACCGACAAGGCCAAGGCGGGATACGTTAGCGAGAATGATGATCCTACAAAGGCAAAAGGGTGTCTTCATTCCATTGACAGATGATGAACTGATTAATGTAGAATAGTAGTTTATTTACTGACTTATAGTCAAGATATGAAGTTTTATTGTTTTGAAGATACATTAAGTGTTTTGGAGTATTCCTCCCCAGGTCAACATTATATTTCTAAGTAATTCATACTTCTAAATTTGAAGAGTTTTTATGTCCATAATTTTTATGTTGCTTTTAAATTTGTTTTCAATACATTTTAATACCTTATTATTTTTTGTATATTATAAGTATTATACATATCACTACA
>NW_006239435.1:78959-86564 GCF_000226075.1 Solanum tuberosum
AAATACACAAAATTGATACTAAAATTACTCTAACTTTTTTTAAGCTGATATTAAATTTCCAAAAAATTATTATGTACATGAAACACAATTGCGTCCACAAATATCAAAATTATATGTATATGATATATAATATTGATAAAAAATATAACTTCCGATACTCTATTATTAGTAGATACAAAAATTTAGAAGAAGATATTATGTATATGATATATCATTGCTTCAAATGATACCTTTTTTACATGTTGTCTCTTTTAACTTTGGCACACATCATTACAAAGATATTAAGTATCAAATATACAAAATTGATTCTAAAATTACTCTAATTTTTTTAAGCTGATATTAAATTTCCAGAGAATTAGTATGTACATGAAACACAATTGCATCCACAAATATCAAAATTGTATGTATAAGATATATAATATTGGTAAAAAATTCAACTTCCGATACTCTATTATTAGTAGATACAATATTTAGAAGAAGATATTATGTATATGATATATAATTGCTTCAAATGATACCTTTTTTACATGTTGTCTCTTTTAACTTTGGCACACATCACATCTATTGATACTATTGTTTTATCCAATACAAAATTTACAAACAATTAAGTATCAGACACACAACAATGTTTACCAAACTAACTTTATTAGAAATTAACAATCAAAAAATGTAGCCAAAATTCAAATCATAACAGTTTTCATTTATTGCATCATAAAATAGTAACCTAAAAGTACTTAATAAAGTATCAAATTTGAGAATTATTAGACATGAAGCATAAAATTACATCTAAATAGAAAGCATCAAGAATCTTTCGGGAAGAAAGTACATGTTCTTTTCATCTGGATTTTTCCTCCTCTTTTTTCCAGGCCTTCCAGGCATTTTTTTGTATCTTGGTGGCAAGACGACTTCTTCCAACACACATTTCGGAGCTATCCAATCACTTTTGTCTAGCATTGGTTCTATTGGAACTGCATATGTGTTTGTTAATGCATCATGTTTACAGTAATCAGAGCAGTAGGGATGTACATCTTTAATATTCCTCTTCTTCAAAACAGCCATTGCGTGCGCACAAGGTATCTCGTCATGTTGAAATCTACCACATGAACAAGTTTTCCTCTCAAGAGAAACAATGTATCTTATCCCACCTTCATACACTGCAAAAATATATTCAGAAGATGCAACAACCTGCAAATGTTTAAAATTTAGAGATACATTAAACGAATTTTGATTTGGTATACATAATAATATAATGAGAAGTAAAGCTAGAAACATAATACTTGTAATACAGATATGTACCTTCATTTTCGCACATTTGGATGCGTTTATAATCAATATTTCTTCAAATCTTCTCCCTAATGTTTCCTTTGTATAAGATGTCATTTCTCGATTTTTGCAATTCCAAGTACCAAATAGAATTCTAGCTTCTTTTAGAAAGACTATAATACGTAATTGGCGTGCATCAACTAGGCAACCATTGATACATTCCTCTATGTTCGAAGTCATCATTTCCCCCCTGCTCACTGTTGCATGAGATCTAGCCCACCTTTCATACCCAACATCTTGAAAATACTTCTTAATTCTGCCATATACTTTTTCCACTTTAGCCATTAATTTTTCAAAATCATCTTTCCGATAAGCCTTTGCCATTGAATAGAACAGATCAGTTAGTATGGATCTGCTTTTCCTGAAGTATGTAAACACATTTTTCCAGAGGTGCCATATGCAAGCAAAATGAGGAACATTTGGATAAACAATACTTACACTCTTCATTATTCTTTCATTTCTATCTGATACAACATACATTTGTTCTCTATCACCAAATACATTTTTAAACTGTTGGAAGAACTATGTCCATGAACAATCATTTTTCGTGTTTACAATTCCATAAGCTAACGACAATATACAACCTTAACATTGAAACACACAACATTATGATTCTTTATACATAATTGTTGCAGGATGTTATATTACTATCTTAAAAAATTAAATTAATAAACAACATGACATACCTGCCCCATCGGGTGTACTTGCCGATACAAATGTCCCTCAATAAGCTCTGCTAATATGTAAAGCATCAACAACAACAGCAAGCCTGCTGTAATGACCCTGAAGGTCATTTTTGGAAATTTTCATAAAATGACCTTTTGGAAGGTCGTTTTAAGGCAAGTGACCTCTAAACTTTGTTAAACTCTTAGACTACACATGACTACCTTCCTAATTGTGTTGGGGTGTAATGGGGATTGAGGATGGGTTTTATTTGTTGATTGAAATTGTTGTAAATGAAAGATAGGGAATAAAACGAGCTAAATATGTTATATGTGACTTGAATTTGTTGAATAAGTCATGTGATAACTGATATTGAGGGGATAGAAGAGCACGAGTAGGCTATGATTGATACATACATTGACGTTGAGACAGATGATGTGTAATACTATGATGTGGTCGTTATATGGTTGTGATTGAACAGATGATGTGTAATACTATGATGTGGTCGTTATATGGTTGTGATTGAAACAGATGATGTGTAATACTATGATGTGGTCGTTATATGGTTGTGATTGAAACAGATGATGTGTAATACTATGATGTGGTCGTTATATGGTTGTGATTGAACAGATGATGTGTAATACTATGATGTGGTCGTTATATGGTTGTGATTGAAACAGATGATGTGTAATACTATGATGTGGTCGTTATATGGTTGTGATTGAAACAGATGATGTGTAATACTATGATGTGATCGTGATATGATTGTGATTGATGACATGTGCATATTCATTATTCATCTCATGTGTGAACTATCTGTTGCATGACACTGATATGAGGATGGATGGATATGAGACACAATTGAGACTAGCTCCGGCTAGAGATATACGAGATGGACTAACTCCGGCGCTAGCGATTTGGATGCCGATGGGATCTGGTTCCGGCGGTGATACATGGTCCATGTGTGGCCCCCATGGGTTCTGATTTGAGTATTCAGCGCGGACTGATTACGTCAACAGATGTGTATCGTAGGACAGACATGCATCACGACTACATGACATCATTATTGCATTTGCATCGCATTTCACTTCATCTTTGTCTGTGGTGTGTGGATTTTACCTACTTGCTCCTCTTCATGTGATATATGATCTATTTGCTCTTATATGAGGATATGAGGTTGATTTTGAGACACTGTTGGATATATATGTTGATTATGAATTGTGTAGTATAGGTTGTTGGTTCGCTGTTAGAATGAAGTTTCGGTGGTTCGGTTGGGATTGTAAGGAGTTGTTTGTAGCTGCTAGTTTTGCTTAGTTTAGAGTTACTTGCGAGTACCTGTGGTTTTCGGTACTCACCCTTGCTTCTACACAATTGTGTAGGTTGACAGCTCTCTCTCATATTCGGCTTAGTGTTTTCTTTATCAGATTGAGCTTCAGGACATACTCGAGAGGTAGCGGTTCATTCCAGACGTGCCCTTGAGTTATCTTTACTTTCAGTTTTGTTCTATTCGAGAACTATACTCTGAGACTTGTATATTTTTATTCGAATATGTATTTAGAGGTTTGTACATGTGACAACCAAATTCTGGGTAGTGTTGAGTCTCAATTAAAGTCTTCCGCTTATTTATTATCTTTTATTCTCGTATTTCTACTTATCTATCGTTGTGGTTAGGTTAGGCTAACGTGTCCGATGGGAAATGGACACATGCAATCACATCCAGATTTTTGGGATGTGACACCTGCATAACTCAAACCCTCTTATCATTGGCCTTAATGATATGAAGAGATACATAAACTCATTTTTTTGGGCCTTGTGCATTCGTATATATGAATTTGGATACACAGTTTCTAACATATATATGTATTTTGGCATCTGTTTATATCCATCTGCTTGTCTACCCCTTATCATCTCCAATGCACGTTCTTTAGCACACCATGCTTGTTGGTAAGAAATTTCAACTCCATATAGTGACCTAACATCATCAATTATATCGTTTGGAGTATGTTTTCTTTTATGATTCACTAACTTTGGAGCTGTCACACCACTAACAAACCCAACAATATCATGTACCTTACTTAATACCCTATCCCTCAATGGACATGTATGTTCACTATTGAAGTATCTCACTTTAACTATGTCTGTATTTTTCCTAACAGACGCCTTCAAATTCCAACAACAATCATCTGAATAACATACTAATACGTAGCTGCAATTATACCATATATATTTATTATTTGATCAGGTTTAATGTATCAATTCATAATATCAAAAATAAAATAACAGTACAACATATATTATTACAAATACTTTTAGTTAAATAATAATGTGCACACATATTAATATATCACACAGTTTGATGACGACTCAGTTTATATTGTTGATATACAAATCAGATAACAAATTCGAAATCCACTTATTAACCTGATTTCACTTATCCTTCTTAATTGATACTTTAATAAACAGAGGTAACTCAAAATGCACGTGATACTTTATAGTGTCCAATGAACACAATACGCACACCTATCCTTCTTAATTAATACATTAACAACCAGAAGTAACTCAAAATGAACATGGTACCTACATGTTATTTGTGTATCATGATCAACATAATAGCAAATAAATTATAAAAAATGAAGAATGTTATAAGATTAAAGTATCACATACCTTTTGTTATCAGATCTTTAAACTCTATAATTGAAGCTATGCTTTATTTTGTATTTTCCATTAGAGTTGCCTTATCCTTGTACAATTGCTTCACTTCCACATTAGAAACATTTGTATCTGATATATAATTTTCCACCTCCATTTTTGGTATGTAATAGGAATCACAAATTTTTGAAGCAACAATGCTTAGAGCCTTTGCATCCCTTTTTCCACCTTCAACACACACAATTGCACCTGTTGTTGCATCAAAATTTTGTATCTCTTCATCACTTTTTATCCGATGTATCAATGCATAGTGGATACATACCGAATCCTACCTCATGTTTCTTTACTTCTATGTACAATTTCACCTCTATATCATTCCTGTAATACCCAGAGAATTTTTCGAACTAAGACTCGAGCCGTCCTCCATGTGGATTGAGATTTTACCGATGAATAAAAATTTCTTGAGTGTTAAGGTCCCTAGATGTAGCACATTGAGTTCCAAGAAGAGTTGAATTGGAAATAGTCATTTTTGGAAAGAATTCAAAACTCTGGAAAATTTGGCTAAGTATGGAAAAAAAGGTGAGTTTTTGGTCAACTTTGAGCAGTCATAACTCCTAGCTCAGGATGACTTAGGTGTATTTCAAGTTATTTTTGCGAAGCTCGTGGAATGATATTTCCAACGCCGTTGAGTTTGCTCAATTCTGAGTTCGTATGAGTGAGATATGCCCTTTGGAATTTGGGCTATTGGCAGGGCAGTTAGTCCGAAATTTTAAGGGTATTTTGGTCTTTTCCCTAACCATTTCTTTTGGATATATATTAAGGTTTTAGATTGATTTTATTCAGTTTTCCTTTTTAAAAGTGAGAGTAAGGGTTTGAGAGTGAAGAGAGAAAGAAGAGGAGAAAGAGAAGAAGAAGCAAAGTCCGTAAAGATTGTCGTGGTTTTCGTCGGGGGTGATCCCTATTAAGGTATGTGAGCTTTTAGTGTTGGGTGATCCTTTCCCCCACACGCCAAACTTGTTTTAATTCCGAGAAAAGCTTAAGTTGTGTTGTTGAAATTGTTAGTTGGGTTTGTTGAAGTTGTTGGTGGTGATTGTGTTGAAGTTCTTGGTGATATGAGGCATGTTTCCGGTTGTGTTTTTGAGTTGAATCTATTGTATGTTGAGGGTCTTTATGATTCTAAGTGTTTGCTGCTGGAACCTTTGAGGTTGAGAGGGTTTAGAGTTGGAGAAATGAAGGGGGAAAAGTCAAATTTTTGGGGGAAAAGGGCTGGGGCGTCGCGCCAACCAGCACGCCCCAAAAGGGGTTCTGAATTTTTCCCCTTGGGGTGGCGCTCCTGGCAGAACGCCCAGCAGGCCCCTCTGAAGTTTGAGGGCTGGCGCCCCGCGCCTCTCATAGCGCCAAGGACCCCAATCCTTCCCTTTCATTCCCCACTTTTTCATACATATTCCTTGGTAAAGTACCTATGTTTTATAGTTGTTTCCAATACTCTAAGATACATCTAAACATCCCAAACTCATCCATAAATGTGTGATCATACACCTTGAATTCATAATCCAATTCGAGGAAAGTTAGGATCCAAGTCAAGTGAAGTTAGAGTCAAGTTTAAAAAGTTAAGAAGCAAGTCTTTAAAGTTTTTCAAGAGTCTTTATTGAACATTTTAACTTTGTTTAAGGCTCAAGTTTCAATTTAAGTAGAGAGTTAAGAGTTTCAAGTCAAGTTAAGAGTTTCAAGTTGAGTTAAGAGTTTCAAGTCAAGTCAAAAGTTAAGAGTTTCATGTTAAGTTAAGAGTTTCACATCAAGCCAAGAGTTTCAAGTTAAGTCAAAAGTAAAGAGTTTCAAGTAAAGTAAAGAGTAAAGAGTTGAGTTCATTTTCTCAAAAGTTATTAGGGAACTAAGTATTTCCCAAAGAAGTTGATAAATGTTTTCACATTTGAGCAAAGAAAGGGAACATTGATTCCAAAAGAGCCTTTGGGCTAAGCTTTGAGTAATTATCTCAAACTAAAGAAAGAAGTTATTTTAAAAGCATGAGCCAAAGTATTTTTGGGAGTAGTATTGAGCACCGAATTGAGGACACGAGTTCATATTAACTCAACTCTCCATAAGAACCATGTAGCCAAACATGGGATTTCTCGGGTCATACTTTTAGATGATCACGAAAGTTAAGCTAGTGGATCCGCTAAGTAAAAGTAAGGTCCTATATCGATGGCAAGGTATAGGATGGTCCTTGGGCAACGTGAGGTAAAACGTTGTATCATCACTAAGGCTCATAGTGGTGGTTGTCGGTTAAATAACCTCCCATAAAAGTTATATTACTTTTATATAAGTAAAGTTGAGTTTATTATCGTTTTATCTTTAACGAACTAAGCTGTTTATACTGTTTTATCAGTTATATATATCTATATATATATTGCATATGTCTTATTGCTTTATATTGAATTCAGTTATTCAAGAGTCGAGTATCCAGAGTTGAGTATCTATCTTTGAGTTGAGTATCTATCTCTGAGTTGAGTATCTATCTCTGAGTTCGGTATCTATCTTCTTAGTTGAGTAAGTTTGAGTAGTTTTGAGTATTCCTTGAGTTGAGAAAGTTTGTAAAGAGGTAAGTTATTCAGTTTATTCTAGTTTTTCTTCTAGCCTATGTTGTTTAGCTTCCCAGCTTACATACTCGTACATTCCACGTACTAAGCCATTTAGCCTGCATCTTCTTATGATGCAGACACAGGTATTCAGGATCATCAACAGAAGATTCGTTGATACATCCAGAAGTTCCAATTAGCTATGACAAGCCTCCTTGCTTCCGGAGGATTTCATTTACCTTTAGGTTGTATCAGTTGTTAGGAGGTCGTGGGTCTTGTCCCGGCTTCCATCTTTATCAGTTAGAGGCTTCATAGATAGTCAGTATAGTTGAAAGGTCTGTATTATTCATTTATTTTGTTAAATGTTTTAAAGACTAAAGTTGCCTTTTTATGG
>NW_006239435.1:86711-99287 GCF_000226075.1 Solanum tuberosum
ATAGTGGATACATACCGAATCCTACCTCATGTTTCTTCACTTCTATGTACAATTTCACCCCATATCATTCCGCGAATACACAATGGAGATGAATTACCTTCTACGACGTATCTGATCTCCATTTTTTTTTATTCATCAACATTCAATTCTACTGCAGTTGCTGAATTAAGATTAATGAACAAAATATTTTCCCCAACCACTATGCCATCACTTCTGTACTGCTCGTATCTAACATCACTTTCCCATATTCCTAAATGCCTTAACAAGATCGAAATATTCATTACAAATCTTCACCAAAAAATGCACTACAAATTTTTTTGAATCAGCCTTCCATAGCTTTTCGCAAAATAGGAAGAGAGAATTTCAAAATTTGAAATTTGAAATTTTAGTTCAGTAATCGTTTTATGAATGACTGATTTGTAGATGAAAGAAACGTATGCGTGAATTATGGCAGTCAATTTTTTATTTATGTTTTAAATCCCTTATTTAACGCACTAAACTGATAAAATCCCTTTTTTAACGCACTGAACTGATAATTACAGCTTCTAAATTAAAGTATCCTCCCGCATATTAAAGTATCCACAAGACAATAAAATAAAGGGAGTTTTGTAATTTCTGAAAGAGTAGGGATAGGAAGTAATTTGTTTACAGTATTATACTAGCTTTGTATAATTTTTACTTTTTATTTTCATAATAACAAATAACTTTCATCGGGCGTAAAGTTTATATTTTTAAGTCATAACATCCTATTTCACAACTTAAGAACTTATGTCCTCTAAGCATAAGTTGGGATAAGGTTGTTCACGGATCGGTTTGGATCGGTTATTGGTCAAAACCAAAATCAAATCAACTTAATCAGTTTTAAAATTATCAAAATTGAATCGAACCAAATATAATATATACTTATTGGTTTGGTGGTTATTGTTTTTGGTTTGGGTTGGTTCCATTGTTAACCATACACAATAAAAGAAACAATTCATTCAAAATGTGAAAAAAGTGACAACGACAATCCATTCAAAATGAAATATAGTTAGAATGACTGAAATTCTAAATTTTCGATCACTGAATTTACTGTGAATAAAGCTTTAAAATTCACTATATTTTCCTAGAAGGAAGAGGCAGTAACATTTTCCATCACACAAAGAATTGTCATAGATACTCATATACATGAAATTAATAAGATAATGTTTTCACCTTGAACATTTTTGCTTTCAATAATTAAATTATAAAGAAATTTTAATGAAAACATATATAAGATTTTAAAATTTGTTTATAAAAATAATATATTATGTATGTAAATTAATAAAATATATGTATATAATTCATCGGTTGGGTTCAGTTATTTCTTTGTTTTTTTGAATAAAATCATAACCGAATCAAATACTATCAATTTTCAAAAATCTAAAATCAAATCAAACCAATTCCAAATAAATCGGCTTTATTTTATCGATTTGGTTCGATTTTTATCCAAACCGTGAACACCCCTAGTTGGGAGTATTACTAGAAATTTAAGATATTTGGTTCGATTTTTATCCAAACCGTGAACACCCCTAGTTGGGAGTATTACTAGAAATTAAAGATGAACTTTTTTGTAGGGCAAGTTGGGTAATTTCTTCCTATTGCATGGTCATTAGCTCGTCAATTACGAAATGACTTATATATATCTATATTTTTTTGGAGAAAATCTCACAATATATTTCAACATCTTTAAGGCTTAGGCCCACAATTGAGATACCCTTTTCATTCGTTGGCACGTACTTACATGAACATCGACTCATTGACTTACAAGTCGTTCTAGGTCTACCCGTATTTAACAAGCTGAGAAATAAATCCAATTGAGACAGCAATTATAATCATGCAAATTATAGCTACTATTCATAATTGTATTTAAACTCTAGTTATTTATGAAAATTTCTTAATAAAAATTTGCAAATTCTGCGCTACCTGACCCGCAAAAATGATACAATATTGTGCTGGTCTTTAATTTTTTCATCTCATAACTAATAAATTTTGCGTATCACAAAAAATTAAACTGAAACAAACTGTATGTGTGTATTTGTTTTAGAGGTGATATAATGTGTATCAATGTTTTAGTTTCAAACCCAAGTATTAACGAATGGCATGACTGAGACATTTCTGATAGATGATGACATATATGATTTTTTTCAAGGAACAGAGATATTATTTGGAGGAGTTTGAGTTTTCTGTGACTTTTTCTTCTAAGATGATAACTCTTGAGAGACTTTTCCAATATAATTATTCCCCACAACTGTAAGATTGAACAATCCAACCACCTTTTCCATTGTATTTACTTCCATGAGTAGTGACACATTAAATTTCATTGACTCAGCAAGCCATTAAATGATTCATTACAAATATATAAAGAACTTTATCCTGCACAAGTTCTTCACAACCAAAACAATCCGTTAGCCTTTGATGTGAGGCCAAAAATACATATTTTTAATGACTATTTGCCTGAAATTTATTATTTATATTTGTCCTTTATGAGCATGAATTTTATGGATTGTGCTTAATAGTGTATTTTATTTGTAGGATTAAATTGTATTTAAACTCTAGTTATTTATGAAAATTTCTTAATAAAAATTTGCAAATTCTGCGCTACCTGACCCGTAAAAATGATACAATATTGTGCTGGTCTTTAATTTTTTCATCTCATAACTAATAAATTTTGCGTATCACAAAAAATTAAACTGAAACAAACTGTATGTGTGTATTTGTTTTAGAGGTGATATAATGTGTATCAATGTTTTAGTTTCAAAGCTAATATGTGTATTTGTGATTGCAAAAGAGAGAGGAAATAACTTTGGCGGAGCTCCCACTGCATGACATAACAAGAACTTATGTCCATTAAGCATAAGTTCGATTATTGAAGAATAATAATTCCTTATTGGCTTCATGGACACTAAGTGTTGGTGCATGCACGGATTGGTATGGAGTTATATGTTTTAATGGTCAGATAAACAGGTTGAATATTACTAATGCTGGTGTCATTGGTACACTCCATGATTTTCCATTTTCATCTCTACCATTTCTTGAATATTTTGATCTTAGCATGAACCAGCTCTCTGGTATTATACCCCCTGAAATAGGAAACCTCACTAATCTTGTCTATCTTGACTTGTCGTCTAATCAGTTTTCAGGCAAAATCCCATCACAGATTGGCTCACTGTCAAAGGTTGAGAACCTCTTCATCTTTAATAACCATTTAAATGGTTTCATTCCTGTTGAAATAGGGAGCATGAAATCACTTGAGATTTTAGCCTTACAGAATAACAATCTTTCTGGTCCAATTCCAATAACTCTAGGTGACTTAGGTGAGCTCAAAAGTCTGCACCTTTATTCTAACCAACTTTCTGGACCCATTCCTAGTGAGTTGGGGAATCTGAAAAACCTCACTAATATGAAACTATCCCAAAATAAGCTTAGTGGTTCAATTCCAATTTCTTTAGGCGACTTAACTGAACTCAAACTTTTGTACCTTCATTATAGTGAGTTGGGGAATTTGAAAAACCTCAATGATCTGGAACTATGCAATAATCAACTTAGTGGTTCAATTCCAATTACTCTGGGTTACTTAACTGAGCTCAAAATTTTGTATCTTCATTCTAACCAACTTTCTGGTTTCATTCCTAGTGAGTTGGGGAATTTGAAAAACCTCAATGATCTGGAACTATGCAATAATCAACTTAGTGGTTCAATTCCAATTACTCTGGGTTACTTAACTGAGCTCAAAATTTTGTATCTTCATTCTAACCAACTTTCTGGTTTCATTCCTAGTGAGTTGGGGAATTTGAAAAACCTCAATGATCTGGAACTATGCAATAATCAACTTAGTGGTTCAATTCCAATTACTCTGGGTTACTTAACTGAGCTCAAAATTTTGTACCTTTATTCTAACCAACTTTCTGGTCTCATTCCTAGTCAGTTGGGGAATTTGAAAAACCTCACAGAGCTGGATTTATCCGAGAATCAGCTTAGTGGTTCAATTGCAATTACTCTAGGTGACTTAACTGATCTCAATTTTTTGTACCTTCATTCTAACCAACTTTCTGGTCTCATTCCTAGAGAATTGGGAAATTTGAAAAACCTCACTGATATGAAACTATCCCAAAATAAGCTTAGTGGTTCAATTTCAATTTCTTTAGGTGACTTAACTGAACTCAAACTTTTGTACCTTCATTCTAATCAACTTTCTGGTTTCATTCCGAGTGAATTGGGAAATTTGAAAAACCTCAATGATTTGCAGCTATCCCATAATAAGCTTAGTGGTTCAATTCCAATTACTTTAGGTGACTTAACTGAGCTCAAAATTTTGTATCTTCATTCTAACCAACTTTCTGGTTTCATTCCTAGTGAGTTGGGGAATTTGAAAAACCTCAATGATCTGGAACTATGCAATAATCAACTTAGTGGTTCAATTCCAATTACTCTGGGTTACTTAACTGAGCTCAAAATTTTGTATCTTCATTCTAACCAACTTTCTGGTTTCATTCCTAGTGAGTTGGGGAATTTGAAAAACCTCAATGATCTGGAACTATGCAATAATCAACTTAGTGGTTCAATTCCAATTACTCTGGGTTACTTAACTGAGCTCAAAATTTTGTACCTTTATTCTAACCAACTTTCTGGTCTCATTCCTAGTCAGTTGGGGAATTTGAAAAACCTCAATGATCTGGGACTATGCAATAATCAACTTAGTGGTTCAATTCCAATTACTCTGGGTTACTTAACTGAGCTCAAAATTTTGTACCTTTATTCTAATCAACTTTCTGGTCTCATTCCTAGTGAAATAGGGAAGATGAAGTCACTTGAGGTTTTAGCCTTACAGAGTAACAATCTTTCCGGTCCAATTCCAATAACTCTAGGTGACTTAACTGAGCTTGAAAGTCTGCACCTTTATTCTAATCAACTTACTGGTCCAATTCCTGCTTCCTTTGGCAATTTGAGAAAGTTACAATTTTTGTATCTCCGTGCCAACAAACTTTCTGGTTCTATTCCAAAAGAACTTGCATATTTGGATAACTTGGTAGAGCTGGTACTGAGTGAAAATCAACTTACTGATCCAATTCCTGCTTCCTTTGGCAATTTGAGAAAGTTACAATTTTTGTATCTCCGTGCCAACAAACTTTCTGGTTCTATTCCAAAAGAACTTGCATATTTGGATAACTTAGTAGAGCTGATACTAAGTGAAAATCAGTTTTCAGGCCATTTGCCTGAGCATCTTTGCCAAGATGGGAAACTTGAGAACTTCACGGTGGCCAGTAACAAGTTAACAGGACCAATACCAAGAAGCTTGAGCAAGTGCTCCAGTTTTAAATGGGTCCGCTTTAACAACAACAGTTTCACTGGGGATTTATCTGAAAATTTTGGTATCTATCCAGAGCTTCTGTTCATTGATTTGAGCGACAATGATTTTCATGGTGAACTCAGCAGTAACTGGGGAAAATGCAAAAATTTAATTGATCTGCGTGTAGCCAGAAATAACATTAGTGGTAGCATACCACCAGAGATTGGAAATGTCAAAGGACTTCTAGGACTTGATCTTTCATCGAATCATTTAATTGGGCAGATTCCAAAGGAATTTGGAAAATTAACCGCTCTAGTTAATCTTTTTCTGCAAAACAACCGAATTTCTGGCAATATACCTGAGGATTTTGAGTCACTAACAAAGTTAGAGACCCTAGATCTGTCAAACAATAGATTGAATGGGTCAATCCCGATGTGTATAGTAGATTTCGTGCACTTGTTTCAGTTGAACCTGAGCAACAACAAGTTTGGCCAGAATATTCCAAAGGATATAGGAAGGATAACTCAGCTTAATGTACTTGATTTGAGCTATAATCTTCTGGTTGGAGATATAACCCCTCAGTTAGCCAATTTGAAGGTGTTGGTAAACTTAAATTCCAAAGGAGATAGGGAGGATAACACAGCTTAATGTACTTGATTTGAGCTATAATCTTCTGGTTGGAGGTATACCCCCTCAGTTAGCCAATTTGAAGGTGTTGGTAAACTTAAATCTTTCCCACAATGGCCTATCTGGGCGCATTCCTCAAGAACTTGAAAGTTTGACTGGTTTGCAGGACGTCGTATTGTCATACAATGAGTTGGAAGGTCCAATCCCTAATAATAAGGCTTTTATCAATGCCTCATTGGAGGGTAATAAAGGTCTTTGCGGAAATGTAGCAGGACTCCAGCCTTGTGAAAGGCCGTCTTCTATGGTGAAGAAGCACTCAATGGCGAAGGCATGTAAACTCACCCTCATCACTGTACTTCCTGTTATGGGAGCACTGGTACTGCTCTGTGTTTTCATTGGTGTTCTCTTTATGTGTAATAAAAGGAGGAGAGTTAAAGAAGTTGAAAGAAGGGATGGTGATGGTTGGCTTTCGATATCCATGTTAGATGGGAAGGAATTGTACAGGGACATCTTAAACGCCACAGAAGAGTTTGATGCAAAATTTTGCATTGGGCGAGGAGGTCACGGAAGTGTTTACAAGGTAAACCTTCATCATTAGGGAATATTGCTGTGAAGAGACTTCATTCTTCATTTCAGAATACACATCCCAAAAGCTTCATCAATGAAGTAAGGGCATTGACTGGGATTAAACACCGAAACATTGTGAACCTCTACGGCTATTGTTCAAAACGAATACACATCCCAAAAGCTTCATCAATGAAATAAGGGCATTGACTGGGATTAAGCACCGAAACATTGTGAACCTCTATGGCTATTGTTCGAAAGCACAACATTCACTCTTGGTTTACGAGTATGCGGAGAGGGGGAGTTTGTCTAGTACTTTGAGTGATGAAGTTGAGTCCAAGAAATTGGATTGGCTTAAAAGGGTGAATATCATCAAGGGTGTTGCTTTTGCTTTATCTTACATGCACCAGGATTGTTCACCACCCATTGTTCATCGAGACATAAGTAGCTGTAATGTTTTGCTTGATTCTGAGTATGAAGCTCGTGTTGCAGACTTTGGACTAGCGAAGATTCTCAATCCAGACTCATCCAATTGCACTACACTTGCAGGCACATATGGCTATGTCGCACCTGGTAAGTTTTAAATAGTTCCTGAACTATAGCCAAACACTCCATTGTTTTTATCTCATTTACACGTTTTAATTGTTAATATTGCTTTGAAAATTGTATTATTCAGAGCTTGCATATACTATGAAGGTTACGCAAATGTGTGATGTGTATAGCTTTGGAGTATTATCATTGGAGATAGTCAAAGGAAAGCATCTTGGGGAATACATTACTGTGCTAGCAAATTCATTGACTATAGATCCTGAGCAGCTTAGCGATTTGCTGGATGAACGCCTTCCATATCCTGAAGATAGAGTAAAAGATGTTTTGGTTTTATCATCAAGCTAGCATGCTCTTGTTTCCTTGAAACTCCAAAATCAAGGCCAACAATGCACTTCATTTCTCATAAGTTATCATCAATGGATGCACGTCCACCTATTCATCAGAGAAACCCACATGTAATGCGAGCTATATAATCCCTGATATCTATGGAAATGAATAACCTTTGTCGCTGAGTGGCTGTGAAGTATTTCAATTGCTGGGATTAGTATTGTTGTATTGTTAGGTGCTCATTTGGTTTACTCTATTAATATGTATATTGTAAGAGGTAATTTAATTATTTAATCTTCTGCTTCTTTGGCCTTGAGTAAATATCAAGAATTCAAGTTGCTGCATTTTTTTATTTTTTGCTTTCGATCGGTCTAGAACATATGCAGGAGCCCTAGTTTTAATGATTTACTAGTGTTTTAGTTTTCGACTCTTAACAATTTCCTTTTGGGCATGATTGATCGAAGCAAATTTAATGAAGTTTAGAATCAAAGTTTTGCTAAGTTGTAATCCTCTGGAGCCAGGAACAGGGGAATTTTGGTATTATGGGAAGGAATTATTGCTTCAATTCAAGTTACAAAACAGTGAAGTCATTGTTGTTTATAATCCCGTCTCAATGAAGAACAATCCAAAGGAATAATGAACAAGAAGTACAAGAAACAACAGATAATCATATCATCATATATCATATCATATAATATCATATCATATATTACTATAAGTGGGAACAAAAAAGTTAAAAGTTGATTTAAGATTTTATCCCTACTATAAATTAGAAGAATATTAGGAAAAAGATAGATTACCATTTTACCTCTACATTAAATTAAAATGTTATAAGCTATTAATAAATTAAATATTAAATAATAATTATATCATACTATTATATTATTATACTAATGCTAATCAGTATATACCTGCTTGTTAATTTTATCAATTTTTGGCTTTTGATTTTCTTCCTAATCTAGATTACTCTCCCAATACCTATGAACATTCACTTATTGCTATAATAATTATATTAAAGAAGGTGAATGAAGAGTTGCACAGTATTAATTATGAGAAATGTTCACTTATTGCTCCAACAATAATAATGATGAATAAGGAAAATGAAGAGTTGGGGTAATTTCTATCCGAGTCAATATTATATTTGTGTAGCAAAGAGGTCACCCAATGGTTATATAGCAAAAATGCATGATTGTGAAACAAACTTTTCATTTCACTCTAAATACATTAGTTGATCACTAATCCCTTTCATTATATTCTTTTATTTTTTTACAGGAGAAAAATGTACGTGTACATTCTAAAACTTCATACGGAGCTTGCAATGTGATGGGAACGGATGTTTAAAATCTTGGCATAATACATATATTGGACCCTAAACTTGGCTTCAAATTTTAACTTTGACCTCCAACTTTCATAGTGCACAAACAGACACTTTAACTATTCAACTTTTAAATAAATAAACACGCGATTTTTGCAGCCAAAGAGCGTGAAATGCAAACGCTCCAACGTGTATTAGTGAGTCACTCAATGGCTACCAACTAATAAAATATTTTACACGTCGATTTTAGAAAAAAAATTAATTTTAATGTATATACAAGAATCAAAATCAATTCCTCCTAATGGTTTTTAGAGCTTGGAGCTCATTGTTTGACGGAGCTTAGAGGTTTGTTGATGGCTGGCATCTTGGTTTAGGTGTTTGTGGTTGTTGGGTCTGTTTTCATAGGGTTTGGGGGGTCATTTGGTTGTTGTTTTATGTCTGGTTCTCGCCGGAGATGGCGGATCTGATGGATTTGGGGTCGGGTATTTGGTGGGTTTGGCGAGCTCGAAGCTCGTTCGCTTCATGGGTTGTGCTCTGGTGTGGGGGAAGAAGGAGAACGGTTGGGTTGGAGGTGTTTGGAGTTGGGAGCTGCTGGTTGTTTGAGGTTGAAGCCGGCTCGCTGGTGATGGCGTGAGCGGAGGGAAGAAGAAGAAAATGAATGGAGGTTTTGGGTGGTTTCAAGTGCTGTTTGCTGGCCGGAAAAGGGAGGAGTAATGGATGTGTTTGTTCACTTGTTTGGGGGTCATTTGGTGGTGGCGTTTGCCTGAAAAAGAAGAAAATGAATGGGGTTTTTGGGTTGCCGGAGATTGGCCGGAATCCGGGGTGGTAGAGTTGTCAAATTACTCCTAACTCGCGCATAATACGTGCACATCACGCGTTTTGCCAAATAGGACTCGCGTGTTTATTTATTAAAAGGTTGGATAGTTAAAGTACTTGAAAAAGTACGTGTACATTCTAAAACTTCATATGGAGCTTGCAATGTGATGGGAACGGATGTTTAAAATCTTTGCGGAGGTTGAAATTCATCTTTTTATAAAGATGGCCTTCTAACAAGCATAATAAGTAACTACTACATTTTCATGTTTTGAAAAACTTCTCTTTTAATATTTAATTTTTAGGCAATTACTGAAGGAATTCAGCAAGTTTTTTACTGATTTTACATACTTTTGGGTAAGTGAGATGGAAACTCTCTTCTTCCTTTCTTTGTCATTTCACTTAATTATGTTATGTAAGTTGATCATTGAAAAGGTGCTACATTTATCATTCTTTCATTAAATTTATTCCCCTTATTTTATTAGAGCTTAGTTTTTCCTGTTTCATATCATACCAAGCTAGCTACAACTTTGGAAGAAAATTATTATAGATAATAATAATGGTCATATCTAAGTATGTTGATTACCTAATGTTTTATTGAATCCATGTTAGTAATGTTTAGGTACACTTCTTAAATTTAGAGCAAGAGTTCCTTGATATGTCATATATCATCATATGCTATATTATTTTAATTAGTTTTACATAATTCAACACATCTTATTTTCCAAAACAAATAACTAAAAGTTAAATGAAAAGAGTTAGTTGTCACCCTTGTATTTGTATAGAGAAACATATATTTAGATATTTTAGTCTAGAAGATTATATTTGAAATCCTTCTTTTCATTTATTTTTGGATGCAAAAGTAAGCTTTATATAGAAACATATTAATCAATACAAGATTTATCATATTTATAAAAATATAATGTGATAAATATTTATATCGACATGATATTAGACTTATATAAATTTTAGATCATAATAGAAGACAAACGTGCAGCGCACGTTTCCAGAACTAGTATTATTATAAGTGAGAAAATTTTAAGTTCAAAATTGAATTACGAAAATGCCCTTCACTTATTTTTTAATTAAAATCATTTAAAATAAAATCAATAATTACAATTAAAATAGAAAAAAATACATGGTTAGATGTTACAACTTATCATTTTCTACCTCTTAATGACTTTAATTGTTAATTATTATTATATTAGATAACTGTTCCGTCAAATAAACCCAAAAGTCGCTAATGTTTTCAGTTTAACAAAACTCAACAGTCGAGTCCTTTGTGTACTAAAATACACCTACTTTCTTCCTGTTCTTTCTCCAATTCTCATCCCTTACAACAAGTCTTCAATTCATCATTTACAAATGATGTATATGTGAGTACTTATACTGAAAAGTTGGAATTTACTCATGATCCATGACTACTTTCTTTCAATAAATATAGTACGTACTCTTTATTAAATAACTCATGTGTGATGTGCTCTTATTTTCTCTCCTTCTCAGGGTATACACACTATAATTTTCAATTGGTATTTTGTCGACATAGCTATTGTGTGCAAGGTATCATCTCCTGCGTTACAAGTTTTCAAATTTACCTCTCTTTTTGCCAATTTGAAGGTAAAATTAAGATTGTGAAGAGGAACACGAGTTCTGCAACATGACTGTGAAGTTTTAAAGACTGATTTGTTCAAATAGCATGAATATTGGATGAAAGGTTGAAGTCATCACAACTTATGAACCAAGACGTGCATACTTTGGCATGATTTTGAAAATTCAATCGAGTGACGGCTGGAAGAAATGAATATGCATTAATTCCTTTACAAAAACAAAATCAATATAAAGAATTTTTGATCATTCATCAAGAATTTTTATGATTGTTAATTGATTTCCTAATTCACTTTGCTTTCAATTGTTAATTGATTTCCTACATGAAAGGTTAGAGTTATCTCTCCTTCAGAAAATAATCCAATACCGAGAAGGCGAGAACCATTGGCAAGCAGCAAAAAAGAACGTGCAGCGCACGTTTCCAGAACTAGTATTATTATAAGTGAGAAAATTTTAAGTTCAAAATTGAATTACGAAAATGCCCTTCACTTATTTTTTAATTAAAATCATTTAAAATAAAATCAATAATTACAATTAAAATAGAAAAAATACATGGTTAGATGTTACAACTTATCATTTTCTACCTCTTAATGACTTTAATTGTTAATTATTATTATATTAGATAACTGTTCCGTCAAATAAACCCAAAAGTCGCTAATGTTTTCAGTTTAACAAAACTCAACAGTCGAGTCCTTTGTGTACTAAAATACACCTATAATTTTTTGAACTTTAATCATCGAACTTGAGGAAGCATGCCTACATATTTGATTAAGGAGAGAATTAGGTTTGCGTAGTTCCTCTAGATTTAATAGTATTTTTTTTTCTAATTATCTATTCTATTGATATCTTAATATTCATAAATTGCATGCTTTTTATAATCATAACCTCCAAATGTTTAATTTGAAACGTTAAGATATCTTTTGGTATTTCTACGCTTTTATCTATATAAATGCATATATTTTTTGTTTTATGAGACCCCCGAAAATTTGAAATGTTCATATTCATCTTATCTATTCAATAGATATTTTCTTCATTTATTTTTCTATTAAAGAAGAATTTCATAAGTCAAAAAAATATGCATCCTCTTACTAATTGATTTCCTAATTCACTTTGCTTTCAATTGTTAATTGATTTCCTACATGAAAGGTTAGAGTTATCTCTCCTTCAGAAAATAATCCAATACCGAGAAGGCGAGAAAAACTTGTTGAACCCGTTCTCAAAATGGCTGGATGGTTCACTGGTACCACTGCAAGATTTCAACTCACAGGTTCGATCCCAATTAAGAAAGGATGTGTATGTTGTATATTTTTCCTTCTCAATTCATTTAATGTGTTTTCGCTATATATTAGACTTTTTTAATATAATTTTCTTGAATTTTTTATTTTCGATTCTGAAAGTTTAAAAGTCAAAAGACTTCAAAAGTTTCCTTCCCACACACTTTTCAAGTTCCAAGTTCTTCTCATATTTT
>NW_006239435.1:99373-99556 GCF_000226075.1 Solanum tuberosum
AGGTAATTTTAGTTTATGATTTCTCTTTTTAATAAACAAACTAACAAGATAAATAAATAAATATATATATATATATCACTTTAATTTTAGAGTTTTCATATAAAAAAATCTTGTCATTACTTATAATAGGAAATCATCAATAGCTAAAGAATTGATTATCTCAAACTTACATATTTTGCGGAT
>NW_006239435.1:101550-114820 GCF_000226075.1 Solanum tuberosum
TTTTTTAAATGTGAAAGGGGTGTGATTCCTCTATTTTAGTTAGATTTGCAAGGATTGTGATTCCTCTATTTTATTTGAACTTGCAAGGGTGTGATTCCCTTATTTTTTATTGTGAAAGATATGCGATTCTCTTATTTTATTTTAAATTTGCTAGTTAAATTTGTGACTAAGTTGAATAGCATTGGTGAAGAATTTTTGAATGGATGTTTAGTTTGTAAGATAGAGCGGAAGATATTTGAAAATGTAAGTAATGATGCTATTATAGATCGTTTTCAAAATATGAAGTCTCGTCGAGTACAATTGTAAACTGATGATATTTTTTGTGGTAATGTAATTTTTATGTATTGCTCGCTTAGTTATTGTTATTATAAATTTTTTGATATTATCTTTAAAGCAATGATGCACCCGTTTTCTTAAAAATCCTGGATTCGCCTCTGCTCTTACTATATATATTCCAGACATGTCAACGTTTTCTATGGTTCATGTATTTTTTAATTTTCGAATTATTAGATTCTCAATTGTATTAGAAAATATTATTTTATTTTTTTTAGTTGATTTTCCTTTGATAGTTATTTAAACAGTATTTGATTGTTAAACTTTTTGGACATTTTTTTATTGCAGCAATAAAAATTTAGTCAAGGATGTATAACTGTGATCGAATATGAGAGTGAGTTCCTATAATCTTATAACAAGCTTCAAGAAAGTAAGTTTGTATTTATTCTACATCAATATAATTGTAATAGTTTATTTTTTTATTTATGGTATTTTATGATTAATATTTTTTCCTTATATTTGGTAATTCATAATATTGAAAGGCATAACTTTATCTGCACCGAGTATTTGACATTATTCATTCTATACCTTAGAAATAAGCAATTATATATGATGCTAAATTCAGTGATAAAAAATTTGAAATATTCTAAGTATAAAACAATTTGAGAAATACTTAGAAAGAGTCGCCACTTAATTTTTTTAAAGAAATTAAGATAACTTATAATTTTCAAAGATTTAAATAGAAAAAAAAATCATTTGAAAATACCAAAGAGGGTTCGGGGTTCAATTTACACTTCGAGAAGGGTTTAAGCATTCGAAGTGTCCGCTAACATACGGTTGACCTGCGATTTGACTAAAATATATTGGACTATTTTTAGAAAAATAATGATTTAGCATAAAAATAATAACTTACAATATATTTGATTAACTTTGAGAAAATAACTAAATAAATGACGCATTTTTTTTATTTCTTTATTTTTTAGAGAAAGGGACCTAAAATGAAACATTTGAATTAGAGACAAGTAATTAGAAATTTAATAAAACTAGATTAATTAAAATTTATTTAATTCATTTTTGAAATAATAATTTAAACCAAATTAATGAATTTAATCATGAGACTATTTTAAATCAATTGACAAATAAAAGCTTTGCCCAACTTTTGAGGAAAAACTACTAAAATAAAATAAAAACATTTTTTTTAGTTCATTTGAGAATAAGCTTTAACTTAACCATTTTAAAGTAAATAAAATGATTAAATGAAGAGGTGTTAAAACATATATTTTTAAGAACAAAAGATTTAATTTAATTGAAGTTATAAAATTTTGACCAATATTTAATTAATAAAATAAATGACCTCAACACAAAAAAAAGTATTTAAAGCAAACCAACACAAAGAAAATAACTCATCTTTTGGGGAATCTTAATTAAGTTAATTAAAAGTTAGAGTTAAATAAATAATAAAAATAATAATCACACAATTGAATAAGTTAAGAGTAAAGGAGAAATGAATTTGGGCCTCCTTGGGCCTGCTGCAATTGTTTGGGCTTTGGCCCTACTTTTGCCCCTTGAAATTTTATATATACGGGTCGCGTCATGGCCCATTTTCCTGTATATTGAACCGTACACCAATCGTATACGATTCATTTTGATGTCTCCAACCTGTATTTTCGTTTTTGAACATGTATATGGTATTTTAGTATGTATACAGCTAGTATATCAATGTATACATGCTGTATCTCAGCCTGCTTTCAGCTTTCCAGAACCTGTTAATCCAATTTCAGGCCCTATTTGATGCTTTCCACATGTACACCTGCTCTCGATGGCCTGGCTGACTCGAATGACAAAGAAAAGAGTTTTTATGGCTCAACTCGGAAATGCAAAGAAGAGAAGTCCATCATGGACTCGGGAGGGGTTCATACAACAAGCGAAAAGAGACAACATTAGCATTCGAAATGGTGCAACAGGTACAAAAGAAATAACCGAACATGTCAACACACAAAGAAAAGAGAGCAAATGGGCAGAAAATATAAGCCATGAGAGATTATAGCTTGCGCGAGATAAAATTACTACACAGAAATCCAAGACAATCCAAATATACATCACCAAAGGCATGCTTGACAAGGATAACAATTCTATACATGTTAATGGGAATGCTTGAGTCGCATAAAAAATGAATTAAGAATGGACATGCGATGACTCTAATCCATACTCGAAACAATAACTTCTAAAGCCAACATAATTACAGAGAAGAGGAGAGCAAACCAGTGACTTGACTATATGCTACACCAAGAAAGAAACAACCTATAACATGCTCCTAAAATAAGACCCAACTCCTCGATTTAGATAAGAATTAGCGAACTTAAACCTCGTTAAAGATCTAACTCAAACGACTACATTCTAATCCAAAAAGACTCATCTCGCACTTGTATTAAATCAGACCGTCAACTAGTTCATTATCTTCACGGAATGGAGAGGCTTCACCTTCAAACTTTTCTATTAACTAGTTCAAATAATCATGCTACATCTAAACATGAAAAGCAGATTAGCTTTCAAAAGTAGGAATAATACACGAGAAGTATTTGAATGCATATTTTAATAACATATATTTAGCAGGGGATATACAGGGAAAAATAATTCTAAGTACTGGAGACCAAATGAGCATGAAGAGAACTCACACTAAGCAAATAAATAAATAAAAAAAGACAACGAGTAAGATTATCGTGCAATATACGAATCGATTTTAGATGAGTATAACGATTTACAGTCAAAGAATTATATACACCAAAACTTACAGCTTAAATTTAAGTCAACTAAAACAACGCTATAAGAGGTCTCAAATTAAGACATTAAGAACTCGAAGGACAGAAACATACTACGATGAATAACACCATGTCAAAATAGCAAAGGCGAAAAGAGTATTGTAAAGGGAAGAGCATTACCTCTTCCGGGGCAGTGAGACTAGGACAAACGAGCTGAGAGTAGCGACTCTTCTATCACGAAATCTCAATATGAACAACAAGCCAAGAGAATCGGAACTTAGAATCAAAGGACTAAATGCGAAATTCTAAAGTGTAAAGTGATTATTTGCTGAAAACTCAAACTTCGAAAAAAAAACTCTCCCCTCAATAGTGATCAAAAGAGATGAATATATAGATGGAAATTAGGGGGAAATCGGGTGAAATTTTCAATTTTTCGAATTCCTTCTACCCCTTTTCAAGACAACAGTGGAAGGGGATGGGGAAAAAGTTGAATTCCGCAAAAAGGGGAAAAGGGGACGTGGAGGTTTGACGTTGAGACTGCTAGGGTATGGATTTTGCAGGGTAGTTGAGCGAGATTTTCAAGTTTGCAGCGCAATTTGCTCGCTGGATTTCGGTGTTCGCGTGAAGAAGAAGAGTAACAGGGGTCGGGTATGGGTATTTGGTCTTGCTGTATAGATAATGTTGTATATGTATTGTAGTTATGGGCTGGGTCATAGATGGGTTGCTGGAATTTTATATTGGTGTACCTATTGTGTTTTGGGTTTGTTTAGTGGAGTTAAAAAAAGAATGGGTTTGGGCTGGGAATGTAAGGAAATGGAATCGGTGGGCTAGAAGGAGTGAGAATGGGTCCATTGAATTGTGAATATAGCCAAATTGAAATTACTTAGCAAATTCGACTAATCAAATAAGTAAGACGAAATAATAAAATTAACCAACGAGCTTCCTAATCTTAACGAAACAAACTAGTTAACTCAAATATAAACTAAATAATTTAAAATACAAACTATTATATAACTAAACTAATTAACCAACTATTTAATTAAAATAAAATCTTTTTGAGATGATTTTCGAATTCTCATAAAATGCATTAATTAAATATATAAAACATATATATATTAAAAAAAAGTGACAAAACTACTTAAAATAACTTGCAAACTCTGTTTATTTTATTTTATTTCTGAATTATAAAACTAATTATTTTAAATCGTTAGAAATTGAAGAAGCTCGAAATGATTAATTTATATTATGGAGGTCCAAAATTGGGTGTCAACAAGGAGTTTGTCACATGTCACTCTAACAAAGAAGAGGAGATTGCACTTACAACTGTAAGTGAGAAATTGGTCGATTATGAACATGATTGGATTGTTGATTCAGGATGTTCCAATCACATGACCGGTGATGAGAAAAAACACATTAACATGGGCGAATATAAAGGTGGTCGAGTAGTGGTGACTGCAAATAATTCAAAAATGCCAATAATTCATATTGGCAAAGACGATGTTCGTGCCTCATCACAGCTCAAGACAAGTGGAACTTCAAAATGTCTACCATGTTCCAGGTATGAAGAAAAACTTATTATATGTATCACAACTAACAGATTCTGGTAACTATATCTTGTTTGGGCCAAATGACGTAAAAGTATATGGAAACTTAAAAGTTACAAGCGCACCAATCATGGAAGGGAGAAGATTAGAATCAATCTACGTCATGCCAGTTGAGACAACTTATGTTGAGAAAACTAAAAGTAATGAAACAACTTATCAATGGCACGCACGTCTTGGGTATGTGAGCTACAACAAACTAAAAATCATGATGCAACAGTTGAAATTAAAAGGTCTTCCCAAGCTTGAGATTAGAGGAGACATTATATGTGTTGGATGTCAATATGGGAAAGCACATCAACTTTTCCTATGGAGAATCGAAGTATAAAGTGAAGGAGCCATTGCAGCTAGTACACTCAGACGTGTTTGGACCAGTGAAGCAGTCCTGCATCAGCGGTTACTGTTACATGGTAACATTCATTGATGACTTCTCAATGTACGTATGGATTTACTTCTTAAAAGAGAAATCTGAAGTATTTGAGAAGTTTAAAGAGTTCCAATATACTTTGGAGAATGATATTGGAAGAAAAATCAAATGTCTCCGTACGGACAATGGGGGAGAATACACGTCACGAGAGTTCAATGATTATCTTAAAGAGAAGATGATAAGACGACAGTTAACTTGCCCAAATAAGCCACAACAAAATGGAGTGGCTGAAAGAAAAAATAGACATTGGCAGAGATATGCAGAAGTATGCTACATAGTATGAATGTACCAGCAATGTTTTGGGCAGAATGCATGAAAACTGTTGTCCACATCACCAACAGGCTGCCACAGGCAAGATTTAGATTCATCTCACCATTTGAGAAACTTAAAAAGATGATTCCTACCGTAAGCCACTTTCAAGTTTTTGATTGTGTGTGCTATGTGTTCGTGCCAGATCATCTCCGCAACAAGTTTGATAAGAAAGTTGTTCGTTGCATCTTTGTTGGATACGACAAACAAAGAAAAGGATGGACGTGTTGTGACCTTACCACAAATCGAACATATGTGTCAAGAAATATGGTATTTGACGAAGTGTCATCTTGGTGGTCCAAAGAAGTCTCCCTGCCAGACTCAATAGCTCTTGAGCAAAAGTTGCAAGATAAGCTCAATGAAGTAGAACAAGGGAACAAGATCAAATCTAACCAGGAGGTACCTCCACAAAAGGAAAAGAAAAGCTTATGGCAAACTGGAGCTTGTGAAACACCAGTTGAGTTGCAAGAAGAAGTCCAAGAAGAGTCACAATCGCAACTGAGGAGGTCTACACAATTGAAGTGTCCAAACACCAAGTACAAAGATGCAACATTAATCGAGGTGGTTAACATCAAATAGGCTACTACCTTTGACGAAGCTTCAAAGTGTAGGAATCGGAATAATCCGACGAAGGTGGAGATCCTCAAAGGGCATGGACGTCATGATACTTGCAAAGTTTCAGGAATCGCTCACAACATACGCAAAGAAAAAATTAAGTTAGTGTTAAGGGGGAGTGTTAGAATTCATCACCAACTTAATTATTTACTTAAGTTAAATCAAGAAAAATCTAGAATATTCCGGAGTTGTTGAGAATTGAAGGATGATCTCTAGAATGAGTATTCTAGAGAGGATAGTCTAGAAATATTCTAGAAAAGGTAATTCTAGAAAAAGATAGCTAGGAATATTCTAGAATAGAGTAGTATGTATCTCTCTAGATTCTTCGATCACCTCTTATAAATAGAGGTGGTCCGTTTGAGTTGTAAGCAACCAAGCAAGAAGCAACTAAGAAAGAAACCAAGTAAGCAAGTAAGCAAGAGAGAAAACAACAAGTCGGTAAGAAATAAGAGAGAGTTGCCTGTAAAAATTGTAAGACCGAAGCAGGTTCTTACTTTGCAATAATAAAATTCAAGTTGTGAGAAATTGATTGTGCCCGTCGTTTCAAACAACAATATTCAACATGATGTGTATAGCTTTGGAGTATTATCATTGGAGATAGTCAAAGGAAAGCATCTTGGGGAATACATTTCTGTGCTAGCAAATTCATCGACTATAGATCCTGAGCAACTTAGCGATTTGCTGGATGAGCGCCTTCCGTATCCTGAAGATTGAGTAAAAAATGTTTTGGTTTTTATCATCAAGCTAGCATGCTCTTGTTTCCTTGAAACTCCAAAATCAAGGCCAACAATGCACTTCATCTCTCATAAGTTATCATCAATGATGCACATCCACCTATTCATCAGAGAAACCCCCATGTAAGGCGAGCAATATAATCCTTGCTATGTATGCAAATGAATAACCTTTGTCGCTGAGTGGTTGTGAAGCAAGTATTTCAATTGTTTTGACTAGTATTGTTGTATTGTTAGGGTGCTCATTTGGTTTACTCTATTAATATGTATATTGTAAGAGGTAATTATTTAACCTTCTGCTTCTTTGGCCTTGAGTAAATATCAAGAATCAAGTTGCTGCATTTTTTTATTTTTTTGCTTTCGATCGGTCTACAACATATGCAGGAGCACTAGTTTTAATGATTTACTAGTCTTTTCGTTTTCGACTCTTAACAATTTTCTTTTGGCCATGATTGATCAAAGCAAATTGAAAGAAGTTTAGAATCAAAGTTTTGCTAAGTTGTAATCCTCTGGAGCCAGGAACAGGGGAATTTTGGTATTATGGGAAGGAATAATTGCTTCAATTCTAGTTACAAAATAGTGAAGTCACTGTTGTTAATAACCTCGGCTCAATGAAAAACATTCCAAAATAGTCATGAACAAGAAGAAATGGAAGTACAAGAAACAACAGATAATAGAGTAACAAAAAAACAGTAACAACAACATCAGGTAGCACTAGAACAGAACTACAACAAAACAATAATATGAGAAATACTACGATTACTATGTTACACATAGTTCTTCTTACGATTTCAAAGATTTTATCTGTGTTCATAGAAGCCAGAAAATGATCGTTTCTGCTCAAGACTTCCCCCAACTGAATATATGGAGTTATGCTTCAATGAAATGACTAATGGGATTACTTTTTGTCCATTGCTGGAAACCTTAATCACAATTTATCAAAACTTCAATTATTGTAGGAATCATATTTGGTTGAAGGGTAAAATGGAACATCAACTAATTATTATGGATATTTTGGTAATTCAACTTTATATTAGAAGCTTTTCACTTATAATAGTTTTTTGATTCATATATCACACGTATATCCCATCTTAATCAACATAAATTTTCTATCTATGGACCATAATTACTCTACATTAAGACAAAAAAATATATCTCAATAAATTGATAATGCATCTAAATAAATATGTGTACTCACAAATGCGATAGGTAGAAAATAACGTGCAAACATGAATAAATTGAAAACGACAGCGCCTAAGCAAAAATAACTTATCAAAAGTAGAAACTTCCTTGGTTACTATTTATATGTCGTTCTTACTAAAAAATAGATGGTCTTTAATATTTGTCATTTTATAAAATCAATGCATAAATGACACTATTCTTCCTATTATACCTTTAAGAGTTATTAGCTTCAAAATATGAATTTGACCAACATAGGAAAACTAAATAATTAATTCATATTCATCGGTCAATTTAATTAATCAAAATAAATTAATTTATGTTCATTTATTAAAAAAACTTAACTTCAAGAGAATACTAAATAAGAATACTATAGTAAACTTACATAGCTTCTTAAGGAACGTGAAATCTAAAACAGTAACATATAAAAATTTCATGGACACTTGATATGAATATTGTCTTAAAATTAATGTTGTGTTGAACTTTTTATACTCTCCTAAGAAGAAAAAGTGGGATAGTCATTTCTTCACTACTACTCCAATTCCAACCTCTAACAACTATAGATACTCTTCTTCTCCCGTTGGCCATTTTTGTTATCTATTCTGCAAAAACAGAAATCTGCTATTGTAATCTACTATTTCCTACGTCTAATAATAGTTGTCCATTATATTGTTTTAGAATATCTAACAATACTTGTCTACTTTATGAAATCAATTGATAATTTTACACTTAGTTCCTAATTTATCCTTATCATTAATTATAATTATTTCTCTATTATATTTTTCAAAACATTGATGTTTTATTCAATGGGTGATATAATAAAATTATTCTTCTATTTATAATTTCTTAAAAAAGTGTTGTGAAGTCAATAATGAATAAGTATTGTTATAGAAAGAAAAGTATTGTGCATACACTACATAAAAAATGATCTTTAGCGGCAATTAATTAACGACAATAGCTCAATTGCCGCTAAATATGTATTTTTAGTCGGCAATTAGCACTCTTTGTATATGTCCCTAAAGCCTTTAGCGACATTGAATCTAATGACACTTAAGTAATGTTGGTAAAAACTTTAGCAGTCTTTATTAATGTGTCTATTTATTGCCGCTAAAAGTTGGTTTTGTTGTAGTGATATAAGATGTGAGAGCACACATGGGCGAATAAAAAAGAGATTTAGGTAACTTTAACCCTTTATGACCTTTATATAGTTCTTTCTTTATTTGACATTTTTCAAATAGAAAATAAAATCACACAATATTAATCATTCATTATAACTTTTCAAATTCTACATTTATGTTATAGCAAGATTCCAAGAAAGAGGTCATAGCATAAACGTGGATAATATAAAAGTAACTGATGAGGAATATTTAAGGATAAATAGGAAGACTTTAGTCTTATTAATTAGTAATAGAAAATTAAAGGCCTTATTAAGAGATTGACTTAATAAAAGTTAGTCACTTGAATACATTTGGGGCAATTTGAATGGATATGTTTCACACTTTATTGCCTTTGTTAAACTTTTACTTTTTGGTTATTTTATAGAAAAGTATTTAATAAATTAGTATTTATTTAAATATAAAATTATTTTTTAGCACAATATTATACGGGAGCTGGTTACTTGAATACATCTGGGGTAATTGAATTTGAACGGATATGTTTCACACTTCATTGCCTTTATTAGTGTAAATTTACTTTTTAGCACAAAATATTATAGGGAAGCTAGTTACTTGAATACATTTGGGGCAATTTGAATGGACATGTTTCACACTTTATTGCCTTTATTGAACTTTTATTTTTTTGGGTTATTTTATAGAAAGTATTTAATGAATTAGTATTTATTAAATCGTAAATTTACTTTTTAGCACAACATATTATAGGGAAGCTAGTTACTTGAATACATTTGGGGCAATTTGAATGGACATGTTTCACACTTTATTGAACTTTTATTTTTTTGGGTTATTTTATAGAAAGTATTTAATGAATTAGTATTTATTTAATCGTAAAATTACCTTTTTAGCACAGAATATTATAGGGATAATGGCATATTAAAGGATAAAAAGGTCATTTGATTTTGTATGAACATTTTGGTTATTCAACTTTTAGTTTGGTAGCTAGAATAGTTTTAGTTAATGTGATATTAGTAGGAGTATAATATGATATGTTTACTATTTAATACTTAACACGTTTTATAACATTATAATATGATATTTGGTGTAATATAATATGATTACTATTTACTATTTAATTAATTAGATATTTTATAACATAATAATATGATATTTAGTGTAATATGATATGATTATTATAAGAGAAGATGAAAGATAGAAAATAATTAATAACTAAAGAAATTTATAATGCTATAACTAAAGAGTCTAAGAGGGTGTGAAAAATATTTGTAATAATCATACATATAATATATAATATTAAAAAGGGGAAGCTTCAATTTTCAAAATTGGACTAAGAGAATTCATAAACGTCATAAATAAACAATTAAAATGTCATAGATAGGTTTCTAATTAATTCTGCATTAATGTGAATAAAACAGGACTTTAATTAATTTTTACTATTTATTTTGATAGCCGATTAGGTTTTAATTTAATGTAGGTGCAAAACAGTAATCCAACTTTGATTAAGTTTTCTTTGGAAAGTAAAAAACCATAATCAACATGATTTAAGTACATAATTTTCGTTTCCTTTCATTTTCACTTTCCAATTATTTTCTTGTGCTGTCCTGTTAATGGAACACATAGTTTGAAAGTAATTAATCAGGGTTTACTTTAATCCACAATTCTGTTGGAAATGTTCTTACTTTATTTCCACATTTTGGTGGTCAATCCAACCAAGTTTTTTTAATTCCACTTGCATTTTAACAATCAGGGAACTAAATTTGGCGCTGTTTGGACGGAAAACTACACTATTATACTTGATTAAAATTATTTTTTATGTCTATATAGAAGATGTTGAATCCCTTTTTGCTTCTTTGTCTATTTACTTTTTCATATTTTGAAATTTGAACCTCCTTAATACAAATCCTGGCTCCGTCATTGAATCCAAACGCCCATTAACTCAGTAAGAGTGGTAATGATTTAAAAAAAAAACATATATAGAACTTCATCCTACACAAGTTCTTCACAAACCAAAAGAATCCTTTAGCCTTGGAGATGGATCCCAAAATACTTTATTTCCTTCCTCTGGTATATCTCTTCACAATTACTTTTGCTTCCACAGAGGAAGCAACAACTCTTCTTAAATGGAAATCAACTTTCAAAAACCAGAATAATTCCTTATTGGCTTCTTGGACACTACGTCATCCTGCTGCTGCCAAGAATTTTTCGAGCCATGATCCATGCAGGGACTGGTATGGAGTTAAATGCTTTAATGGTCGAATAAACAGGTTGAATATTACAAATTCTGGCGTCATTGGTACACTCCATGATTTTCCATTTTCATCTCTACCTTTTCTTGAATATATTGATTTTAGCATGAACAACCTTTCTGGTCCCATTCCTGCAGAAATAGGGAAACTTACCAACCTTGTCGAAATTGATCTTGATACAAACCAGTTAACAGGTCATATTCCTCCGGAAATAGGCAACTTGATCAATGCAAAATTGTTCTATGCTTACTCCAATGAATTGTCTGGTTCCATTCCTATTGAAATAGGGAAGATGAAGTCACTTGAAAGTTTAAGCTTACAGAAAAACAATCTTTCTGGTCCAATTCCAAAATCTTTAGATGACTTAACTGAGCTCAAAATTTTGTACCTTTATTCTAACCAACTTTCTGGTCTCATTCCTAGTGAGTTGGGGAATCTGAAAAACCTCAATGAGCTAGATTTATCCGATAATAAGCTTAGTGGTTCAATTCCAATTACTTTAGGTGACTTAACTGAGCTTGAAACTCTATACCTTCATTCTAACCAACTTTCTGGTCCCATTCCTCGAGAATTGGGGAATTTGAAAAACCTTAACGATCTGGATATATCCGATAATAAGCTTAATGGCTCAATACCAATTACTCTAGGTCACTTAGCTGAGCTCAAACTCTTGCATCTTTATTCCAACCAACTTTCTGGTCCCATTCCTAGTGAGTTGGGGAATCTGAAAAAATTGAATGATCTGCAATTATCCAATAATCAACTTACCGGTCCTATTCCTGGTTCATTTGGCAATTTGAGAAACTTGCAATTTTTGTATCTCCACACCAACAAACTTTCTGGTCCTATTCCGAAAGAACTTGCATTTTTGGATAACTTGGTAGAGCTGATAATAAGTGAAAATCAGCTTTCAGGCCATTTGCCTGAGCATCTTTGCCAAGGTGGGAAACTTGAGAACTTCACGGTGAATAGTAACAAGCTTACAGGGCCAATACCAAGAAGCTTTAGCAAGTGCTCGAGTTTCAAAAGAGTTCGGTTGGATAACAACAGTTTTACTGGGAATTTATCTGATGCTTTTGGCATCCATCCACACCTTTACTTCATTAATTTGAGCGAAAATGATTTTTATGGTGAACTCAGCAGCAACTGGGGGAAATGCAAGAGTTTGACTGATTTGCGGGTAGCCAGAAATAACATTAGTGGTAGCATACCACCGGAGATTGGAAACCTCAAAGGGCTTCAAGGACTTATTCTTTCATCCAATCATTTGGTTGGACAGATACCTAGGGAATTAGGAAAATTAACCTCTCTGGTTAATCGTCTTTTGCGAAACAACCAAATTTCTGGCAATATTCCTATGGAACTTGGATTATTGACAAAGTTAGATTACCTTGATCTATCAGACAATAGATTGAATGGTTCGATCCCACCGTTTATAGGAGATTACCAGCACCTGTTTCACTTGAACCTAAGCAACAACAAATTTGGCCAAAAAATTCCAATAGAGATTGGGAAGATAACTCATCTTAATGTACTGGATTTGAGCCGTAATCATCTTGTTGGAGAGATCCCCCCTCAGTTAGCCAATTTAAAGGTGTTGGTAAACTTAAATCTTTCACACAATGGCCTATCTGGGCGCATTCCTCAAGAATTTGAAAGTTCAACTGGTTTGCAGGATGTCGTATTGTCATACAATCTGTTGGAAGGTCCAATCCCTAATAATAAAGCTTTTATCAATGCCTCATTGGAGGGTAATAAAGGTCTTTGCGGCAATGTAGTAGGAATCCATCCCTGCGGAATGCCGTCTTCTGTGGTGAAGAAGCACTCAATGGCGAAGGGACGTAAACTCATCCTCATCATTGTACTTCCTGTTATGGGAGCACTTGTTTTACTCTGTGTTTTCATTGGTGTTCTCTTTATGTGTGATAAAAGAAGAGCTGGAGATGTTGAAAGAAGGGATGGTGATGGTTGGCTTTCGATATCCATGTTAGATGGGAAGG